>NW_026734840.1:0-221000 GCF_949786415.1 Peromyscus eremicus
TGAATAGGAGCTACTGTTCTTGTCAGTTTCCTAAGCAGAGTTGAACTAGATATGGTCGGTGTGTGTAGGAAGCACAGTTCTTTTGTTCTGAGCAAGCTCACTGTTTGGACACCATAGGAAACTCAGTAGAGTAGAAGAGTGCTCTTTTCTCAAAAGCAGAGTGTGTTTCTTGTAAGGCGAGCTAGAGTTTGTTTCCCAGTCCTAAATGGAGTTGAGACACATGCAGTTTTTGGTCCTACGAGCAATAGTTGTTTTCTGGTAAGAAGAGTCACTATTGTGCTCCAAATGCCGTACACAGTGCAAATAGTACTCGCGTCTGTTCAAGTACAGTGCATTGGACTGAAGAGGAGCTACTGTTCTTGTCAGTTTCCTAAGCAGAGTTGAACTAGATATGGTCCGTGTGTGGGAAGCACAGTTCTTTTGTTCTGAGCAAGCTCACTCTTTGGACCCCTTTGGAAACACAGTAGAGTAGAAGAGTGCTCTTTTCTCAAAAGCATAGTGTGTTTCATGTAAGGCGAGCTAGCATTTGTTTCCCAGTCCTAAATGGAGTTGAATCACATGCAGTTTCTGGTCCTACATGCAAGAGTTGTTTTCTGGTAAGGAAAGTCACTATTGCGCTCCCATTGCCATACACAGTGCAAATAGCACTCGCGTCTGTTCCCAGCAATTACAGTGTATTGGACTGAATAGGAGCTACTGTTCTTGTTAGTTTCCTAAGCAGAGTTGAACTAGATATGACCGTGTGTGTAGGAAGCACAGTTCTTTTGTTCTGAGCAAGCTCACTGTCTGGCCCTATACGAATCACAGTAGAGTAGAAGAGTGCTCTTTTCTCAAAAGCAGATTGTGTTTCTTGTAAGGGGAGCTAGCATTTGTTTTCCAGTCCTATATGGAGTTGAATCCCATGCAGTTTCTGGTCCTACGAGCAAGAGTTGTTTCTTTTAAGGAAAGTCACTATTGCGCTCCCATTGCCATACACAGTGCAAATAGCACTCACGTCTGTTCCCAGCAAGTACAGTGTATCAGACTGAATAGGAGCTACTGTTCTTGTCAGTTTCCTAAGCAGAGTTGAACGAGATATGTCCCGCGTGTGTAGGAAGCACAGTTGTTTTGTTCTGAGCAAGCTCACTGTTTGGACCCCATAGGAAACACAGTAGAGTAGAAGAGTGCTCTTTTATCAAAGCAGAGTGTGTTTCTTGTAGGGCGAGCTAGCGTTTGTTTCCCAGTCCTAAATGGAGTTGAATCACATGCAGTTTCTGGTCCTACAAGCAAGAGTTGTTTTCTGGTAAGAAGAGTCACTATTGTGCTGCCTTTGTCATACATAGGACAAATAACACTGGCGTGTTTTCCCAGCAAGCACAGTGTACTAGATGGACGAGAATCTACTGTTCTTGTCAGGTTCCTATGCAGACTTGAACTAGATATGGCCGTGTGTGTAGGAAGCACAGTTTTTTTGTTCTGAGCAAGCTCACTGTTCGGAACCCATAGGAAACACAGTAGAGTAGAAGAGTGCTTTTTTCTCTAAATCAGAGTGTGTTTCTTGTAAGTCGAGTTAGTGTTTGTTTCCCACTCCTAAATGGAGATGAATCACATGCAGTTTCTGGTCCTATGAGCAAGAGTTGTTTTCTGGTAAGAAGAGTCACTATTGTGCTCCCATTGACATACAAAAGGCAATAGCACACGCGTCTGTTCCCAGCATGTACAGTGTATTGGACTGAAGAGGATCTACTGTTCTTGTCAGGTTCCTAAGCAGAGTTGAACTAGATATGGCCGTGTGTGTAGGAAGCACAGTTCTTTTGTTCTGAGCAAGCTAACTGTTCTGGCCCTATAGGAAACACAGTAGAGTAGCAGAGTGCTCTTTTCTCAAAAGCAGATTGTGTTTCTTGTAAGGCGAGCTAGAATTTGTTTCCCAGTCCTATATGGAGTTGAATCACATGCAGTTTCTGGTCCTATGAGCAAGAGTTGTTTTTTGGTAAGGAAAGCCTCTATTGCGCTCCCATTGCCATACACAGTGCAAATAGCACTCGCGTCTCTTCCCAGCAAGTACAGTGTATCGGACTGAAGAGGAGCTACTGTTCTTGTCAGTTTCCTAAGCAGAGTTGAACTAGATATGGCCCGCGTGTTTAGGAAGCACAGATCTTTTGTTCTGAGCAAGCTCACTGTTTGGACCCCATAGGAAACACAGTAGAGTAGAAGAGTGCTCTTTTCTCAAAAGCAGAGTGAGTTTTTTGTAAGGCGAGCTAGCGTTTGTTTCCCAGTCCTAAATGGAGTTGAATCACATGGAGTTTCTGGTCCTACAAGCAAGGGTTGTTTTCTGGTAAGAAGAGTCACTATTGCGCTGCCATTGCCAAACACAGGACAAATAGCACTGGCGTCTTTTCCAAGCAAGTAAGTGTATTGGACGAAAGAGGATCTACTGTTCTTTCAGGTTCCTAATCAGACTTGAACTAGATATGGCCGTGTGTGTAGGAAGCACAGTTTTTTTGTTCTGAGCAAGCTCACTGTTCGGACCCCATAGGGAACACAGTAGAGTAGAAGAGTGCTCTTTTCTCTAAAGCAGAGTGTGTTTCTTGTAAGGCGAGCTCACGTTTGTTTCCCAGTCCTAAATGGAGTTGAGTCACAGGCAGTTTTTTGTCCTACGAGCAAGAGTTGTTTTCTGGTAAAAAGAGTCACTATTGCGCTCCAAATGCAATACACAGTGCAAATAGCACTCGCGTCTGTTCTCAGAAAGTACAGTGTATTGGACTGAATAGGAGCTACTGTTCTTGTCAGTTTCCTAAGCAGAGTTGAATTAGATATGGCCGTGTGTAGGAAGCACAGTTCTTTTGTTCTGAGCAAGCTCACTGTTCTGGCCCTATAGGAAACACAGTAGAGTAGAAGAGTGCTCTTTTCTCTAAAGCAGATTGTGTTTCTTGTAAGGCGAGCTAGCGTTTGTTTCCCAGTCCTAAATGGAGTTGAATCCCATGCAGTTTCTGGTCCTACGAGCAAGAGTTGTTTTATGTAAGAAGAGTCACTGTTGCGCTGCCATTGCCATACACAGGACAAATAGCACTGGCGTCTGTTCCCAGCAAGTATAGTTTATTGGACTGAAGAGGAGCTACTGTTCTTGTCAGTTTCCTAAGCAGAGTTGAACTAGATATGGTCGGTGTGTGTAGGAAGCACAGTTCTTTTGTTCTGAGCAAGCTCACTGTTCGGACCCCATAGGAAACACAGTAGAGTAGAATTGTGCTCTTTTGTCAGAAGCAGAGTGTGTTTCTTGTAAGGCGAGCTAGCGTTTGTTTCCCAGTCGTAAATGGAGTTGAATCCCATGCAGTTTCTGTTCCTATGAGCAAGAGTTGTTTTCTGGTAAGGAAAGTTACTATTGTGCTCCCATTGCCATACACAGTGCAAATAGCACTAGCATCTGTTCGCAGGAAGTACTGAGTATTGGACTGAATAGGAGCTACTGTTCTTGTCAGTTTCCTAAGCAGAGTTGAACTAGATATGGTCGGTGTGTGTAGGAAGCACAGTTCTTTTGTTCTGAGCAAGCTCACTGTTTGGACACCATAGGAAACTCAGTAGAGTAGAAGAGTGCTCTTTTCTCAAAAGCAGAGTGTGTTTCTTGTAAGGCGAGCTAGAGTTTGTTTCCCAGTCCTAAATGGAGTTGAATCCCATGCAGTTTCTGGTCCTACGAGCAAGAGTTGTTTTCTGGTAAGAAGAGTCATTATTGCGCTGCCATTGCCCTACACAGGACATATAGTACTGGCGTCTGTTCCCAGCAAGTACAGTGTATTGGACTGAAGAGGAGCTACTCTTCTTGTCAGTTTCCTAAGCAGAGTTGAACTAGATATGGTCCGTGTGTGTAGGAAGCACAGTTCTTTTGTTCTGAGCAAGCTCACTGTTTGGAACCCAAAGGAAACACAGTGAAGTAGAAGAGTGCTCTTTTCTCAAAAGCAGAGTGTGTTTCTTGTAAGGCGAGCTAGAATTTGTTTCCCAGTCCTAAATGGAGTTGAATCCCATGCAGTTTCTGGTCCTACGAGCAAGAGTTTTTTTCTGGTAAGAAGAGTCATTATTGCGCTGCCATTGCCCTACACAGGACAAATAGCAATGGCGTCTGTTCCCAGCAAGTACAGTGTATTGGACTGAAGAGGAGCTACTGTTCTTGTCAGTTTCCTAAGCAGAGCTGAACTAGATATGGTCCGTGTGTGTAGGAAGCACAGTTCTTTTGTTCTGAGCAAGCTCACTGTTTGGACCCCATAGGAAACACAGCAGAGTAGAAGAGTGCTCTTTTCTCAAAAGCAGAGTGTGTTTCTTGTAAGGCGAGCTAGCGTTTGTTTCCCAGTCCAAATTGGAGTTGAATCATATGCAGTTTCTGGTCCTCCGAGCAAGAGTTGTTTTATGGTAAGAAGAGTCACTATTGCGCTGCCATTGTCATACACAGGACAAATAGCACTGTTGTCTGTTCTCAGCAGTACAGTGTATTGGACTGAAGAGGATCTACTTTTCTTGTCAGGTTCCTAAGCAGAATTGAACTAGGTGTGGCGGTGTGTGTAGGAATCACGTTTTTTTTTTGTTCTGAGCTAGCTCACTGTTCGGACCTCATAGGAAACACAGTAGACTAGCATAGTGCTCTATTCTCAAAAGCAGAGTGTGTTTCTTGTAAGGCGAGCTAGCGTTTGTTTCCCAGTCCTAAATGGAGTTGAGACACATGAAGTTTTTGGTCCTACGAGCAAGAGTTGTTTTCGGGTCAGAAGAGTCACTATTGTGCTCCAAATGCCATACACAGTGCAAATAGTACTCGCGTCAGTTCCCTTCAAGTACAGTGTATGGACTGATTAGGAGCTACTGTTCTTGTCAGTTTCCTCAGCAGAGTTGAACTAGATATGGTCCGTGTGTGGGAAGCACAGTTCTTTTGTTCTGAGCAAGCTCACTCTTTGGACCCCTTTGGAAACACAGTAGAGTAGAAGAGTGCTCTTTTCTCAAAAGCAGAGTGTGTTTCATGTAAAGCGAGCTAGCATTTGTTTCCCAGTCCTAAATGGAGTTGAATCACATGCAGTTTCTGGTCCTACGAGCAAGAGTTGTTTTCTGGTAAGGAAAGTCACTATTGCGCTCCCATTGCCATACACAGTGCAAATAGCACTCACGTCTGTTCCCAGCAAGTACAGTGTATCGGACTGAATAGGAGCTACTGTTCTTGTCAGTTTCCTAAGCAGACTTGAACGAGATATGTCCCGCGTGTGTAGGAAGCACAGTTCTTTTGTTCTGAGCAAGCTCACTGTTCTGGCACTATAGGAAACACAGTAGAGTAGAAGAGTGCTCTTTTCTCAAAAGCAGATTGTGTTTCTTGTAAGGCGAGCTAGAATTTGTTTCCCAGTCCTATATGGAGTTGAATCACATGCAGTTTCTGGTCTTACGAGCAAGACTTGTTTTCTGGTAAGGAAAGTCTCTATTGCGTTCCCATTGCCATACACAGTGCAAATAGCACTCGCGTCTCTTCCCAGCAAGTACAGTGTATCGGACTGAAGAGGAGCTACTGTTCTTGTCAGTTTCCTAAGCAGAGTTGAACTAGATATGGCCCGCGTGTTTAGGAAGCACAGTTCTTTTGTTCTGAGCAAGCTCACTGTTTGGACCCCATAGGAAACACAGTAGAGTAGAAGAGTGCTCTTTTGTCAAATCAGAGTGTGTTTTTTGTAAGGCGAGCAAGCGTTTGTTTCCCAGTCCTAAATGGAGTTGAATCACATGGAGTTTCTGGTCCTACAAGCAAGAGTTGTTTTCTGGTAAGAAGAGTCACTATTCCGCTGCCATTGCCATACACAGGACAAATAGCACTGGCGTCTTTTCCAAGCAAGTACAGTGTATTGGACGAAAGAGGATCTACTGTTCTTGTCAGGTTCCTAATCAGACTTGAACTAGATACGGCCGTGTGTAGGAAGCACAGTTTTTTTGTTCTGAGCAAGCTCACTGTTCGGACCCCATAGGGAACACAGTAGAGTAGAAGAGTGCTCTTTTCTCTAAAGCAGTGTGTGTTTCTTGTAAGGCGAGCTAGAATTTGTTTCCCAGTCCTAAATGGAGTTGAATCCCATGCAGTTTCTGGTCCTACGAGCAAGAGTTTTTTTCTGGTAAGAAGAGTCATTATTGCGCTGCCATTGCCCTACACAGGACAAATAGCAATGGCGTCTGTTCCCAGCAAGTACAGTGTATTGGACTGAAGAGGAGCTACTGTTCTTGTCAGTTTCCTAAGCAGAGCTGAACTAGATATGGTCCGTGTGTGTAGGAAGCACAGTTCTTTTGTTCTGAGCAAGCTCACTGTTTGGACCCCATAGGAAACACAGCAGAGTAGAAGAGTGCTCTTTTCTCAAAAGCAGAGTGTGTTTCTTGTAAGGCGAGCTAGCGTTTGTTTCCCAGTCCAAATTGGAGTTGAATCATATGCAGTTTCTGGTCCTCCGAGCAAGAGTTGTTTTATGGTAAGAAGAGTCACTATTGCGCTGCCATTGTCATACACAGGACAAATAGCACTGTTGTCTGTTCTCAGCAGTACAGTGTATTGGACTGAAGAGGATCTACTTTTCTTGTCAGGTTCCTAAGCAGAATTGAACTAGGTGTGGCGGTGTGTGTAGGAATCACGTTTTTTTTTTGTTCTGAGCTAGCTCACTGTTCGGACCTCATAGGAAACACAGTAGACTAGCATAGTGCTCTATTCTCAAAAGCAGAGTGTGTTTCTTGTAAGGCGAGCTAGCGTTTGTTTCCCAGTCCTAAATGGAGTTGAGACACATGAAGTTTTTGGTCCTACGAGCAAGAGTTGTTTTCGGGTCAGAAGAGTCACTATTGTGCTCCAAATGCCATACACAGTGCAAATAGTACTCGCGTCAGTTCCCTTCAAGTACAGTGTATGGACTGATTAGGAGCTACTGTTCTTGTCAGTTTCCTCAGCAGAGTTGAACTAGATATGGTCCGTGTGTGGGAAGCACAGTTCTTTTGTTCTGAGCAAGCTCACTCTTTGGACCCCTTTGGAAACACAGTAGAGTAGAAGAGTGCTCTTTTCTCAAAAGCAGAGTGTGTTTCATGTAAAGCGAGCTAGCATTTGTTTCCCAGTCCTAAATGGAGTTGAATCACATGCAGTTTCTGGTCCTACGAGCAAGAGTTGTTTTCTGGTAAGGAAAGTCACTATTGCGCTCCCATTGCCATACACAGTGCAAATAGCACTCACGTCTGTTCCCAGCAAGTACAGTGTATCGGACTGAATAGGAGCTACTGTTCTTGTCAGTTTCCTAAGCAGACTTGAACGAGATATGTCCCGCGTGTGTAGGAAGCACAGTTCTTTTGTTCTGAGCAAGCTCACTGTTCTGGCACTATAGGAAACACAGTAGAGTAGAAGAGTGCTCTTTTCTCAAAAGCAGATTGTGTTTCTTGTAAGGCGAGCTAGAATTTGTTTCCCAGTCCTATATGGAGTTGAATCACATGCAGTTTCTGGTCTTACGAGCAAGACTTGTTTTCTGGTAAGGAAAGTCTCTATTGCGTTCCCATTGCCATACACAGTGCAAATAGCACTCGCGTCTCTTCCCAGCAAGTACAGTGTATCGGACTGAAGAGGAGCTACTGTTCTTGTCAGTTTCCTAAGCAGAGTTGAACTAGATATGGCCCGCGTGTTTAGGAAGCACAGTTCTTTTGTTCTGAGCAAGCTCACTGTTTGGACCCCATAGGAAACACAGTAGAGTAGAAGAGTGCTCTTTTGTCAAATCAGAGTGTGTTTTTTGTAAGGCGAGCAAGCGTTTGTTTCCCAGTCCTAAATGGAGTTGAATCACATGGAGTTTCTGGTCCTACAAGCAAGAGTTGTTTTCTGGTAAGAAGAGTCACTATTCCGCTGCCATTGCCATACACAGGACAAATAGCACTGGCGTCTTTTCCAAGCAAGTACAGTGTATTGGACGAAAGAGGATCTACTGTTCTTGTCAGGTTCCTAATCAGACTTGAACTAGATACGGCCGTGTGTAGGAAGCACAGTTTTTTTGTTCTGAGCAAGCTCACTGTTCGGACCCCATAGGGAACACAGTAGAGTAGAAGAGTGCTCTTTTCTCTAAAGCAGTGTGTGTTTCTTGTAAGGCGAGCTCGCGTTTGTTTCCCAGTCCTAAATGGAGTTGAATCCCATGCAGTTTCTGTTCCTACAAGCAAGAGTTGTTTTCTGGTAAGGAAAGTAACTATTGAGCTCCCATTGCCATACACAGTGCAAATAGCACTCGCGTCTCTTCCCAGCAAATACAGTGTATCGGACTGAAGTGGAACTACTGTTCTTGTCAGTTTCCTAAGCAGAGATGAACTAGATATGGTCTGTGTGTGTAGGAAGCACAGTTCTTTTGTTCTGAGCAAGCTCACTGTTCTGGCCCTATAGGAAACACAGTAGAGTAGAAGAGTGCTCTTTTCTCTAAAGCAGAGTGTGTTTCTTGTAAGGAGAGCTAGCGTTTGTTTCCCAATCCTAAATGGAGTTGAATCACATGCAGTTTCTGGTCCTATGAGCAAGAGTTGTTTTATGGTAAGAAGAGTCACTATTGCGCTGCCATTGCCATACACAGGACAAATAGCACTGTTGTCTGTTTCCAGGAGTACAGTGTATTGGACTGAAGAGGATCTACTGTTCTTGTCAGGTTCCTAAGCAGAATTGAACTAGGTGTGGCGGTGTGTGTAGGAATCACGTTTTTTTTTGTTCTGAGAAAGCTCACTGTTCGGACCTCAGAGGAAACACAGTAGAGTAGCATAGTGCTCTTTTCTCAAAAGCAGAGTGTGTTTCTTGTAAGGCGAGCTAGCGTTTGTTTCCCAGTCCTAAATGGAGTTCAATCACAGGCAGTTTCCGGTCCTATGAGCAAGAGTTGTTTTCTGGTAAGGAAAGTTACTATTGTGCTCCCATTGCCATACACAGTGCAAATAGCACTAGCGTCTGTTCGCAGGAAGTACAGTGTATTGGACTGAATAGGAGCTACTGTTCTTGTCAGTTTCCTAAGCAGAGTTGAACTAGATATGTTCGGTGTGTGTAGAAAGCACAGTTCTTTTGTTCTGAGCAAGCTCACTGTTTGGACCCCATAGGAAACACAGTAGAGTAGAAGAGTGCTCTTTTCTCAAAAGCAGAGTGTGTTACTTGTAAGGAGAGCTAGCATTTGTTTCCCAGTCCTAAATGGAGTTGAATCCCATGCAGTTTCTGGTCCTACGAGCAAGAGTTGTTTTCTGGTAAGAATAGTCAATATTGTGCTGCCATTGCCATACACAGGAAAAATAGCACTGGAGTCTGTTCTCAGCAAGTACAGTGTATTGGACTGAAGAGGATCTACTGTTCTTGTCAGGTTCCTAAGCAGAATTGAACTAGATATGGCCGTGTGTGTAGGAAGCACAGTTCTTTTGGTTTGAGCAAGTTCACTGTTCGGACCTCTTAGGAAACACAATAGAATAGAAGAGTGCTTTTTTCTCTAAATCAGAGTGTGTTTCTTGTAAGGCGAGCTAGCGTTTGTTTCCCAGTCCTTAATGGAGTTGAATCCCATGCAGTTTCTGGTCCTACGAGCAAGAGTTGTTTTCTGGTAAGAAGAGTCATTATTGCGCTGCCATTGCCCTACACAGGACAAAAAGCACTGGCGTCTGTTCCCAGCAAGTACAGTGTATTGGACTGAAGAGGAGCTACTGTTCTTGTCAGTTTCCTAAGCAGAGTTGAACTAGATATGGTCCGTGTGTAGGAAGCAGAGTTCTTTTGTTCTGAGCAAGCTCACTGTTTGGACCCCATAGGAAACACAGTAGAGTAGAAGAGTGCTCTTTTCTCAAAAGCAGAGTGTGTTTCTTGTAAGGCGAGCTAGCGTTTGTTTCCCAGTCCTAAATGGAGTTGAATCCCATGCAGTTTCTGGTCCTACGAGCAAGAGTTGTTTTCTGGTAAGAAGAGTCATTATTGCGCTGCCATTGCCCTACACAGGACAAAAAGCACTGGCGTCTGTTCCCAGCAAGTACAGTGTATTGGACTGAAGAGGAGCTACTGTTCTTGTCAGTTTCCTAAGCAGAGTTGAACTAGATATGGTCCGTGTGTAGGAAGCAGAGTTCTTTTGTTCTGAGCAAGCTCACTGTTTGGACCCCATAGGAAACACAGTAGAGTAGAAGAGTGCTCTTTTCTCAAAAGCAGAGTGTGTTTCTTGTAAGGCGAGCTAGCGTTTGTTTCCCAGTCCTAAATGGAGTTGAATCCCATGCAGGTTCTGGTCCTACGAGCAAGAGTTGTTTTCTGGTAAGAAGAGTCATTATTGCGCTGCCATTGCCCTACACAGGACAAAAAGCACTGGCGTCTGTTCCCAGCAAGTACAGTGTATTGGACTGAAGAGGAGCTACTGTTCTTGTCAGTTTCCTAAGCAGAGTTGAACTAGATATGGTCCGTGTGTGTAGGAAGCAGAGTTCTTTTGTTCTGAGCAAGCTCACTGTTTGGACCCCATAGGAAACACAGTAGAGTAGAAGAGTGCTCTTTTCTCAAAAGCAGAGTGTGTTTCTTGTAAGGCGAGCTAGCGTTTGTTTCCCAGTCCAAATTGGAGTTGAATCATATGCAGTTTCTGGTCCTACGAGCAAGAGTTGTTTTATGGTAAGAAGAGTCACTATTGCGCTGCCATTGCCATACACAGGACACATAGCACTGTTGTCTGTTCTCAGCAGTACAGTGTATTGGACTGAAGAGGATCTACTTCTCTTGTCAGGTTCCTAAGCAGAATTGAACTAGGTGTGGCGGTGTGTGTAGGAATCACGTTTTTTTTTGTTCAGAGCAAGCTCACTGTTCGGACATCATAGGAAACACAGTAGACTAGCATAGTGCTCTATTCTCAAAAGCAGAGTGTGTTTCTTGTAAGGCGAGCTAGCGTTTGTTTCCCAGTCCTAAATGGAGTTGAGACACATGCAGTTTTTGGTCCTACGAGCAAGAGTTTTTTTCGGGTAAGAAGAGTCACTATTGTGCTCCAAATGCCATACACAGTGCAAATAGTACTCGCGTCAGTTCCCTTCAAGTACAGTGTATTGTACTGATTAGGAGCTACTGTTCTTGTCAGTTTCCTCAGCAGAGTTTAACTAGATATGGTCCGTGTGTGGGAAGCAAAGTTCTTTTGTTCTGAGCAAGCTCACTCTTTGGACCCCTTTGGAAACACAGTAGAGTAGAAGAGTGCTCTATTCTCAAAAGCAGAGTGTGTTTCATGGAAGGCGAGCTAGCGTTTGTTTCCCAGTCCTAAATGGAGTTGAATCACATGGAGTTTCTGGTCCTACAAGCAAGAGTTGTTTTCTGGTAAGAAGAGTCACTATTGCGCTGCCATTGCCATACACAGGACAAATAGCACTGGTGTCTTTTCCAAGCAAGTACAGTGTATTGGACGAAAGAGGATCTACTGTTCTTGTCAGGTTCCTAATCAGACTTGAACTAGATATGGCCGTGTGTGTAGGAAGCACAGTTTTTTTGTTCTGAGCAAGCTCACTGTTCGGACCCCATAGGGAACACAGTAGAGTAGAAGAGTGCTCTTTTCTCTAAAGCAGAGTGTGTTTCTTGTAAGGCGAGCTAGCATTTGTTTCCCAGTCCTAAATGGAGTTGAATCACATGCAGTTTCTGGTCCTACGAGCAAGAGTTGTTTTCTGTTAAGGAAAGTCACTATTGCTCTCCCATTGCCATACACAGTGCAAATAGCACTCACGTCTGTTCCCAGCAAGTACAGTGTATCGGACTGAATAGGAGCTACTGTTCTTGTCAGTTTCCTAAGCAGACTTGAACGAGATATGTCCCGCGTGTGTAGGAAGCACAGTTCTTTTGTTCTGAGCAAGCTCACTGTTCTGGCACTATAGGAAACACAGTAGAGTAGAAGAGTGCTCTTTTCTCAAAAGCAGATTGTGTTTCTTGTAAGGCGAGCTAGAATTTGTTTCCCAGTCCTATATGGAGTTGAATCACATGCAGTTTCTGGTCTTACGAGCAAGAGTTGTTTTTTTGTAAGGAAAGTCTCTATTGCGCTCCCATTGCCATACACAGTGCAAATAGCACTCACGTCTCTTCCCAGCAAGTACAGTGTATCGGACTGAAGAGGAGCTACTGTTCTTGTCAGTTTCCTAAGCAGAGTTGAACTAGATATGGTCCGTGTGTGTAGGAAGCACAGTTCTTTTGTTCTGAGCAAGCTCACTCTTTGGACCCCATAGGAAACACAGTAGAGTAGAAGAGTGCTCTTTTCAGTAAAGCAGAGTGTGTTTCTTGTAAGGCGAGCTAGCGTTTGTTTCCCAGTCCTAAATGGAGTTGAATCACATGCAGTTTCTGGTCCTACGAGCAAGAGTTGTTTTATGGTAAGAAGAGTCACTATTGCGCTGCTATTGCCATACACAGGACAAATAGCACTGTTGTCTGTTCCCAGCAGTACAGTGTATTGGACTGAAGAGGATCTACTGTTCTTGTCAGGTTCCTAAGCAGAATTCAACTAGGTGTGTCGGTGTGTGTAGGAATCACGTTTATTTTTGTTCTGAGCAAGCTCACTGTTCGGACCTCATAGGAAACACTTTAGAGTAGAAGAGTGCTCTTTTCTCAAAAGAAAAGTGTGTTTCTTGTAAGGCGAGCTAGCGTTTGTTTCCTAGCCCTAATTGGAGTTCAATCACAGGCAGTTTCCGGTCCTATGAGCAAGAGTTGTTTTCTGGTAAGGAAAGTTACTATTGTGCTCCCATTGCCATACACAATGCAAATAGCACTCGCCTCTGTTCCCAGCAAGTACAGTGTATTGGACTAAATAGCAGCTACTGTTCTTGTCAGTTTCCTAAGCAGAGTTGAACTAGATATGGTCGGTGTGTGGGAAGCACAGCTCTTTTGTTCTGAGCAAGCAAACTGTTTGGACCCCATAGGAAACACAGTAGAGTAGAAGAGTGCTCTTTTCTCAAAAGCAAAGTGTGTTTCTTGTAAGGAGAGCTAGCGTTTGTTTCCCAGTTCTAAATGGAGTTAAATCCCATGCAGTTTCTGGTCCTATTGTCAAGAGTTGTTTTATGGTAAGAATAGTAAATATTGCGCTGCCATTGCCATACACAGGACAAATAGCACAGGAGTCTGTTCCCAGCAAGTACAGTGTATTGGACTGAAGAGGATCTACTGTTCTTGTCAGGTTCCTAAGCAGAATTGAACTAGATATGGCCGTGTGTGTAGGAAGCACAGTTCTTTTGGTTTGAGCAAGTTCACTGTTCGGACCTCTTAGGAAACACAATAGAGTAGAAGAGTGCTTTTTTCACTAAATCAGAGTATGTTTCATGTAAGGCGAGCTAGCATTTGTTTCCCAGTCCTAAATGGAGTTGCATCACATGCAGTTTCTGGTCCTACGAGCAAGAGTTGTATTCTGCTATGAAGAGTCACTATTGTGCTCCCATTGTCATACACAGGGCAAAGAGCACTCGCGTCTGTTCCCACCATGCACAGTGTATTGGACTGAAGAGGATCTACTGTTCTTGTCAGGTTCCTAAGCAGAGTTGAACTAGATATGGCCGTGTGTGTAGGAAGCACAGTTCTTTTGTTCTGAGCAAGCTCACTCTTCTGGCCCTATAAGAAACATAGTATAGTAGAAGAGTGCTCTTTTCTCAAAAGCAGAGTGTGTTTCTTGTAAGGCGAGCTAGCGTTTGTTTCCCAGTCCTAAATGGAGTTCAATCACATGCAGTTTCTTGTCCTACGAGCAAGAGTTGTTTTCTGGTAAGGAAGTCACTATTGTGCTCCCATTGCCATACACAGTGCAAATAGCACTCGCGTCTGTTCCCAGCAAGTACAGTGTATCGGACTGAAGAGGAGCTACTGTTCTTGTCAGTTTCCTAAGCAGATTTGAACTAGATATGGCCGTGTGTGTAGGAAGCACAGCTCTTTTGTTCTGAGCAAGCAAACTGTTTGGACCCCATAGGAAACACAGTAGAGTAGAAGAGTGCTCTTTTCTCAAAAGCAAAGTGTGTTTCTTGTAAGGAGAGCTAGCGTTTGTTTCCCAGTTCTAAATGGAGTTAAATCCCATGCAGTTTCTGGTCCTATTGTCAAGAGTTGTTTTATGGTAAGAATAGTAAATATTGCGCTGCCATTGCCATACACAGGACAAATAGCACTGGAGTCTGTTCCCAGCAAGTACAGTGCATTGGACTGAAGAGGATCTACTGTTCTTGTCAGGTTCCTAAGCAGAATTGAACTAGATATGGCCGTGTGTGTAGGAAGCACAGTTCTTTTGGTTTGAGCAAGTTCACTGTTCGGACCTCTTAGGAAACACAATAGAGTAGAAGAGTGCTTTTTTCACTAAATCAGAGTGTTTTTCATGTAAGGCGAGCTAGCATTTGTTTCCCAGTCCTAAATGGAGTTGCATCACATGCAGTTTCTGGTCCTACGAGCAAGAGTTGTATTCTGCTATGAAGAGTCACTATTGTGCTCCGATTGTCATACACAGGGCAAAGAGCACTCGCGTCTGTTCCCACCATGCACAGTGTATTGGACTGAAGAGGATCTACTGTTCTTGTCAGGTTCCTAAGCAGAGTTGAACTAGATATGGCCGTGTGTGTAGGAAGCACAGTTCTTTTGTTCTGAGCAAGCTCACTCTTCTGGCCCTATAAGAAACATAGTATAGTAGAAGAGTGCTCTTTTCTCAAAAGCAGAGTGTGTTTCTTGTAAGGCGAGCTAGCGTTTGTTTCCCAGTCCTAAATGGAGTTCAATCACATGCAGTTTCTGGTCCTACGAGCAAGAGTTGTTTTCTGGTAAGGAAGTCACTATTGTGCTCCCATTGCCATACACAGTGCAAATAGCACTCGCGTCTGTTCCCAGCAAGTACAGTGTATCGGACTGAAGAGGAGCTACTGTTCTTGTCAGTTTCCTAAGCAGATTTGAACTAGATATGGCCGTGTGTGTAGGAAGCACAGTTTTTTTGTTCTGAGCAAGCTCACTGTTCGGACGCCATAGGAAACACAGTAGAGTAGAAGAGTGCTCTTTTCTCTAAAGCAGAGTGTGTTTCTTGTAAGGCGAGCTCGCGTTTGTTTCCCAGTCCTAAATGGAGTTGAGTCACAGGCAGATTTTGGTCCTACGAGCAAGAGTTGTTTTCTGGTAAGAAGAGTCACTATTGCGCTCCAAATGCCATACACAGTGCAAATAGCTCTCGCATCTGTTCCCAGCAAGTATAGTGTATTGGACTGAATAGGAGCTACTGTTCTTGTCAGTTTCCTAAGCAGAGTTTAGCTAGATATTTCCCGTGTAGGAAGCACAGATCTTTTGTTCTGAGCAAGCTCACTGTTTGGACCCCATAGGAAACACAGTAGAGTAGAAGAGTGCTCTTTTCTCTAAAGCAGAGTGTGTTTCTTGTAAGGCGAGCTAGCGTTTGTTTCCAAGTCCTAAATGGAGTTGAATCCCATGCAGTTTCTGGTCCTACGAGCAAGAGTTGTTTTCTGGTAAGGAAAGTCACTATTGCACTCCCATTGCCATACACAGTTCAAATAGCACTCGTGTCTGTTCCCAGCAAGTACAGTGTATTGGACTGAAGAAGAGCTACTGTTCTTGTCAGTTTCCTAAGCAGAGTTGAACTAGATATGGCCCCTGTGTGTAGGAAGCACAGTTCTTTTGTTCTGAGCAAGCTTAGTGTTCAGACCCCATATGAACCATAGTAGAATAGAAGACTGCTCTTTGCTCAAAAGCAGAGTGTGTTTCTTGTAAGGCGAGCTAGAGTTTGTTTCCCAGTCCTAAAGGGAGTTGAATCACATGCAGTTTCTGGTCCTACGAGCAAGAATTGTTTTCTGGTAAGGAAAGTAACTATTGAGCTCCCATTGCCATACACAGTGTAAATAGCACTCGCATCCGTTCCCAGCAAATACAGTGTATCGGACTGAAGAGGAGCTACTGTTCTTGTCAGTTTCCTAAGCAGAGTTGAACTAGATATAACCCGTGTGTAGGAAGCACAGTTCTTTTGTTCTGAGCAAACTGACTGTTCGGACCCCATAGAAAACACAGTAGAGTAGAAGAGTGCTCTTTTCTCTAAAGCAGAGTGTGTTTCTTGCAAGGTGAGCTAGCGTATGTTTTGCAGTCCTAAATGGAGTGGAATCACATTCAGATTCTGGTCCTATGAGCAAGAGTTGTTTTCTGGTAAGGAAAGTCACTATTGCGCTCCCATTGCCATACACAGTGCAAATAGCTCATGCATCTGTTCCCAGCAAGTACAGTGTATCAGACTGAAGAGGAGCTACTGTTCTTGTCCGGTTCCTAAGCAGAGTTGAACTAGATATGGCCGTGTGTGTAGGAAGCACAGTTCTTTTGTTCTGAGCAAGCTCACTGTTCTGGCCCTATAGGAAACACAGTAGAGTAGAAGTGTGCTCTTTTCTCTAAAGCAGAGTGTGTTTTCTGTAAGGCGAGCTCGCGTTTGTTTCCCAGTCCTAAATGGAGTTGAGTTACATGCAGTTTTTGGTCCTACGAGCAAGAGTTGTTTTCTATTAAGAAGAGTCACTATTGTGCTCCAATTGCCATACACAGTGCAAATAGCACTCGCGTCTGTTCCCAGCAAGTACAGTGTATTGGACTGAATAGGAGCTACTGTTCTTGTCAGTTTCCTAAGCAGAGTTGAACTAGATATGGCCGTGTGTGTAGGTAGCACAGTTCTTTTGTCTCAGCATGCTTACTGTTCTGGCCCTATAGGAAATACAGTAGAGTAGAACAGTGCTCTTTTCTCAAAAGCAGAGTTTGTTTCTTGTAAGGCGAGCTAGCGTTTGTTTCCCAGTCCTAAATGGAGTTGAATCACATGCAGTTTCTGGTCTTACGAGCAAGAGTTGTTTTCTGGTAAGGAAGTCACTATTGTGCTCCCATTGGAAAACACAGTGCAAATAGCACTCGTGTCTGTTCCCAGCAAGTACAGTGTATTGGACTGAAGAGGAGCTACTGTTGTTGTCAGTTTTCTAAGCAGATTTGAACGAGATATGGCCCGTGTGTGTAGGAAGCGCAGTTTTTTGTTCTGAGCAAGCTCACTGTTCTGCCCCTATAGGAAACACAGTAGAGTAGAAGTGTGCTCTTTTCTCTAAAGCAGAGTGTGTTTCTGGTAAGGCGAGCTAGCATTTGTTTCCCAGTCCTAAATGGAGTTGAATCCCATGCAGTTTCTGGTCCTACGAGCAAGAGTTGTTTTCTGGTAAGAAGAGTCACTATTGCGCTGCCATTTTCATACACAGGGCAAATAGCACTGGCGTCTGTTCCACGCATGTACAGTGTATTGGACTGAAGAGGATCTACTGTTCTTCTCAGGTTCCTAAGCAGAGTTGAACTAGATATGGCCGTGTGTGTATAAAGCACAGTTCTTTTGTTCTGAGCAAGATCACTGTTCTGGCCCTATAGGAAACACAGTAGAGTAGAAGAGTGCTCTTTTCTCTAAAGCAGAGTGTGTTTCTTGTAAGGCGAGCTAGCATTTTTTTCCTAGTCCTAAATGGAGTTCAATCACAGGCAGTTTCCGGTCCAATGAGCAAGAGTTGTTTTCTGGTAAGGAAAGTCACTATTGTGCTCATATTGACATACACAGTGCAAATAGCACTCGCGTCTGTTCCAAGCAAGTACAGTGTATTGGACTGAATAGGGGCTACTGTTCTTGTCAGTTTCCTAAGCAGAGTTGAACTAGTTATGGCCGTGTGTGTAGGAAGCACAGTTTTTTTTGTTCTGAGCAAGCTCACTGTTCGGAAACCATAGGAAACACAGTAGAGCATAGAGTGCTCTTTTCTCAAAAGCAGAGTGTGTTTCTTGTTAGGCGACCTAGCGATGGTTCCCAGTCATAAATGGAGTTGAGTCACATGCAGTTTTTTGTCCTACGAGCAAGAGTTGTTTTCTGGTAAGACGAGTCACTATTGTGCTCCAATATCCATACACAGTGCAAATAGCACTCGCGTCTGTTCCCCGCAAGTACAGTGTATTGGACTGAAGAGGAGCTACTGTTCTTGTCAATTTCCTAAGCAGAGTTGAACTAGATATGGCCCGTGTGTGTAGGAAGCACAGTTCTTTTGTTCTGAGCAATCTCACTGTTCTGACCCCACAGGAAACACAGTAGAGTAGAAGAGTGCTCTTTTCTCAAAAGCAGAGTTTGTTTCATGTAAGGCGAGCTAGCATTGGTTTCCCAGTCCTAAATGGAGTTGAATCACATGCAGTTTCTGGTCCTACGAGCAAGAGTTGTTTTCTGGTAAAGAAAGTCACTGTTGCGCTCCCATTGCCATACACAGTGCAAATAGCACTCGTGTCTGTTCCGAGGAATTACAGCATATCAAACTGAAGAGGAGCTACTGTTCTTGTCAGTTTCCTAAGCAGAGTTGAACTAGATATGGCCCGTGTGTAGGAAGCACAGTTCTTTTGTTCTGAGCAAGCTCACTGTTCTGGCCCTATAGGAAACACAGTAGAGTAGAAGAGTGCTCTTTTCAATAAAGCAGAGTGTGTTTCTTGTAAGGCGAGCTAGCGTTTGTTTCCCAGTCCTAAATGGAGTTGAATCCCATGCAGTTTCTGGTCCTACGAGCAAGAGTTGTTTTATGGTAAGAAGAGTCACTATTGCGCTGCCATTGCCATACACAGGAAAAATAGCACTGGCGTCTCTTCCCAGCAAGTACAGTGTATTGGACTGAAGAGGATCTACTGTTCTTGTCAGGTTCCTAAGCAGAATTGAACTAGATATGGCCTTGTGTATAGGAAGCACAGTTCTTTTTTTCTGTGCAAGCTCACTGTTCAGACCACATAGGAAACACAGTAGAGTAGAATTGTGCTCTTTTCTCAAAAGCAGAGTGTGTTTCTCGGAAGGCGAGCTAGCGTTTGTTTCCCAGTCCTAAATGGAGTTTAATCACATGAAGTTTCTGGTCCTACGAGCAAGAGTTGTTTTCTGGTAAGAAGAGTCACTGCTGTGCTCCAAATGCAATATACAGTGCAAATAGCACTCGTGTCTGTTCCCAGCAAGTACAGTGTATCGGAGTGAATAGGAGCTACTGTTCTTGTCAGGTTCCTAAGCAGACTTGAATTAGATATGGCCGTGTTTGTAGGAAGCACAGTTTTTTTGTTCTGAGCAAGCTCACTGTTCGGAACACATAGGAAACAGTAGAGTAGAAGAGTGCTCTTTTCTCAAAAGCAGAGTGTGTTTCTTGGAAGGCGAGCTAGCTTTTGTTTCCCAGTCCTAAATGGAGTAGAGTCACATGCAGTTTTTTGTCCTACGAGCAAGAGTTGTTTTCTGGTAAGACGAGTCACTATTGTGCTCGAATTGCCATACACAGTGCAAATAGCACTCGCGTCTGTTCCCAGTAAGTACAGTGAATTGGACTGAATAGGAGCTACTGTTCTTGTCAGTTTCCTAAGCAGAGTTGAACTAGATATGGTCCGTGTGTGTAGGAAGCACAGTTCTTTTGTTCTCAGCAAGCACACTGTTTGGACCCCATAGGAAACACAGTAGAGTAGAAGAGTGCTCTTTTCTCTAAAGCAGAGTGTTTTTCTTGTAAGGTGAGCTCGCATTTGTTTCCCAATCCTAAATCGAGTTGAGACACATGCAGTTTTTGGTCCTACGAGCAATAGTTGTTTTCTGGTAAGAAGAGTCACTATTGTGCTCCAAATGCCGTACACAGTGCAAATAGTACTCGCGTCTGTTCAAGTACAGTGCATTGGACTGAAGAGGAGCTACTGTTCTTGTCAGTTTCCTAAGCAGAGTTGAACTAGATATGGTCCGTGTGTGGGAAGCACAGTTCTTTTGTTCTGAGCAAGCTCACTCTTTGGACCCCTTTGGAAACACAGTAGAGTAGAAGAGTGCTCTTTTCTCAAAAGAATAGTGTGTTTCATGTAAGGCGAGCTAGCATTTGTTTCCCAGTCCTAAATGGAGTTGAATCACATGCAGTTTCTGGTCCTACATGCAAGAGTTGTTTTCTGGTAAGGAAAGTCACTATTGCGCTCCCATTGCCATACACAGTGCAAATAGCACTCGCGTCTGTTCCCAGCAATTACAGTGTATTGGACTGAATAGGAGCTACTGTTCTTGTTAGTTTCCTAAGCAGAGTTGAACTAGATATGACCGTGTGTGTAGGAAGCACAGTTCTTTTGTTCTGAGCAAGCTCACTGTCTGGCCCTATACGAATCACAGTAGAGTAGAAGAGTGCTCTTTTCTCAAAAGCAGATTGTGTTTCTTGTAAGGGGAGCTAGCATTTGTTTTCCAGTCCTATATGGAGTTGAATCCCATGCAGTTTCTGGTCCTACGAGCAAGAGTTGTTTCTTTTAAGGAAAGTCACTATTGCGCTCCCATTGCCATACACAGTGCAAATAGCACTCACGTCTGTTCCCAGCAAGTACAGTGTATCAGACTGAATAGGAGCTACTGTTCTTGTCAGTTTCCTAAGCAGAGTTGAACGAGATATGTCCCGCGTGTGTAGGAAGCACAGTTGTTTTGTTCTGAGCAAGCTCACTGTTTGGATCCCATAGGAAACACAGTAGAGTAGAAGAGTGCTCTTTTATCAAAGCAGAGTGTGTTTCTTGTAGGGCGAGCTAGCGTTTGTTTCCCAGTCCTAAATGGAGTTGAATCACATGCAGTTTCTGGTCCTACAAGCAAGAGTTGTTTTCTGGTAAGAAGAGTCACTATTGTGCTGCCTTTGTCATACATAGGACAAATAACACTGGCGTGTTTTCCCAGCAAGCACAGTGTACTGGATGGAAGAGAATCTACTGTTCTTGTCAGGTTCCTATGCAGAGTTGAACTAGATATGGCCGTGTGTGTAGGAAGCACAGTTTTTTTGTTCTGAGCAAGCTCACTGTTCGGAACCCATAGGAAACACAGTAGAGTAGAAGAGTGCTTTTTTCTCTAAATCAGAGTGTGTTTCTTGTAAGTCGAGTTAGTGTTTGTTTCCCACTCCTAAATGGAGATGAATCACATGCAGTTTCTGGTCCTATGAGCAAGAGTTGTTTTCTGGTAAGAAGAGTCACTATTGTGCTCCCATTGACATACAAAAGGCAATAGCACACGCGTCTGTTCCCAGCATGTACAGTGTATTGGACTGAAGAGGATCTACTGTTCTTGTCAGGTTCCTAAGCAGAGTTGAACTAGATATGGCCGTGTGTGTAGGAAGCACAGTTCTTTTGTTCTGAGCAAGCTAACTGTTCTGGCCCTATAGGAAACACAGTAGAGTAGCAGAGTGCTCTTTTCTCAAAAGCAGATTGTGTTTCTTGTAAGGCGAGCTAGAATTTGTTTCCCAGTCCTATATGGAGTTGAATCACATGCAGTTTCTGGTCCTATGAGCAAGAGTTGTTTTTTGGTAAGGAAAGACTCTATTGCGCTCCCATTGCCATACACAGTGCAAATAGCACTCGCGTCTCTTCCCAGCAAGTACAGTGTATCGGACTGAAGAGGAGCTACTGTTCTTGTCAGTTTCCTAAGCAGAGTTGAACTAGATATGGCCCGCGTGTTTAGGAAGCACAGATCTTTTGTTCTGAGCAAGCTCACTGTTTGGACCCCATAGGAAACACAGTAGAGTAGAAGAGTGCTCTTTTCTCAAAAGCAGAGTGAGTTTTTTGTAAGGCGAGCTAGCGTTTGTTTCCCAGTCCTAAATGGAGTTGAATCACATGGAGTTTCTGGTCCTACAAGCAAGGGTTGTTTTCTGGTAAGAAGAGTCACTATTGCGCTGCCTTTGCCAAACACAGGACAAATAGCACTGGCGTCTTTTCCAAGCAAGTAAGTGTATTGGACGAAAGAGGATCTACTGTTCTTTCAGGTTCCTAATCAGACTTGAACTAGATATGGCCGTGTTTGTAGGAAGCACAGTTTTTTTGTTCTGAGCAAGCTCACTGTTCGGACCCCATAGGGAACACAGTAGAGTAGAAGAGTGCTCTTTTCTCTAAAGCAGAGTGTGTTTCTTGTAAGGCGAGCTCACGTTTGTTTCCCAGTCCTAAATGGAGTTGAGTCACAGGCAGTTTTTTGTCCTACGAGCAAGAGTTGTTTTCTGGTAAAAAGAGTCACTATTGCGCTCCAAATGCAATACACAGTGCAAATAGCACTCGCGTCTGTTCTCAGAAAGTACAGTGTATTGGACTGAATAGGAGCTACTGTTCTTGTCAGTTTCCTAAGCAGAGTTGAATTAGATATGGCCGTGTGTAGGAAGCACAGTTCTTTTGTTCTGAGCAAGCTCACTGTTCTGGCCCTATAGGAAACACAGTAGAGTAGAAGAGTGCTCTTTTCTCTAAAGCAGATTGTGTTTCTTGTAAGGCGAGCTAGCGTTTGTTTCCCAGTCCTAAATGGAGTTGAATCACATGCAGTTTCTGGTCCTACGAGCAAGAGTTGTTTTATGGTAAGAAGAGTCACTATTGCGCTGCCATTGCCATACACAGGACAAATAGCACTGGCGTCTGTTCCCAGCAAGTATAGTTTATTGGACTGAAGAGGAGCTACTGTTCTTGTCAGTTTCCTAAGCAGAGTTGAACTAGATATGGTCGGTGTGTGTAGGAAGCACAGTTCTTTTGTTCTGAGCAAGCTCACTGTTCGGACCCCATAGGAAACACAGTAGAGTAGAATTGTGCTCTTTTGTCAGAAGCAGATTGTGTTTCTTGTAAGTCGAGCTAGCGTTTGTTTCCCAGTCGTAAATGGAGTTGAATCCCATGCAGTTTCTGTTCCTATGAGCAAGAGTTGTTTTTTGGTAAGGAAAGTCTCTATGGCACTCCCATTGCCATACACAGTGCAAATAGCACTCGCGTCTCTTCCCAGCAAGTACAGTGTATCGGACTGAAGAGGAGCTACTGTTCTTGTCAGTTTCCTAAGCAGAGTTGAACTAGATATGGCCCGCGTGTTTAGGAAGCACAGTTCTTTTGTTCTGAGCAAGCTCACTGTTTGGACCCCATAGGAAACACAGTAGAGTAGAAGAGTGCTCTTTTCTCAAAAGCAGAGTGTGTTTTTTGTAAGGCGAGCTAGCGTTTGTTTCCCAGTCCTAAATGGAGTTGAATCACATGGAGTTTCTGGTCCTACAAGCAAGAGTTGTTTTCTGGTAAGAAGAGTCACTATTGTGCTGCCATTGCCATACACAGGACAAATAGCACTGGCGTCTTTTCCAAGCAAGTACAGTGTATTGGACTGAAGAGGAGATACTCTTCTTGTCAGTTTCCTAAGGAGAGTTGAACTAGATATGGTCCGTGTGTGTAGGAAGCACAGTTCTTTTGTTCTGAGCAAGCTCACTGTTTGGACCCCAAAGGAAACACAGTGAAGTAGAAGAGTGCTCTTTTCTCAAAAGCAGAGTGTGTTTCTTGTAAGGCGAGCTAGCGTTTGTTTCCCAGTCCAAATTGGAGTTGAATCATATGCAGTTTCTGGTCCTACGAGCAAGAGTTGTTTTATGGTAAGAAGAGTCACTATTGCGCTGCCATTGCCATACACAGGACAAATAGCACTGTTGTCTGTTCTCAGCAGTACAGTGTATTGGACTGAAGAGGATCTACTTTTCTTGTCAGGTTCCTAAGCAGAATTGAACTAGGTGTGGCGGTGTGTGTAGGAATCACGTTTTTTTTTGTTCTGAGCAAGCTCACTGTTCGGACCTCATAGGAAACACAGTAGACTAGCATAGTGCTCTATTCTCAAAAGCAGAGTGTGTTTCTTGTAAGGCGAGCTAGCGTTTGTTTCCCAGTCCTAAATGGAGTTGAGACACATGCAGTTTTTGGTCCTACGAGCAAGAGTTGTTTTCTGGTAAGAAGAGTCACTATTGTGCTCCAAATGCCATACACAGTGCAAATAGTACTCGCGTCAGTTCCCTTCAAGTACAGTGTATTGGACTGATTAGGAGCTACTGTTCTTGTCAGTTTCCTCAGCAGAGTTGTACTAGATATGGTCCGTGTGTGGGAAGCACAGTTCTTTTGTTCTGAGCAAGCTCACTCTTTGGACCCCTTTGGAAACACAGTAGAGTAGAAGAGTGCTCTTTTCTCAAAAGCAGAGTTTGTTTCATGTAAGGCGAGCTAGCATTTGTTTCCCAGTCCTAAATGGAGTTGAATCACATGCAGTTTCTGGTCCTACGAGCAAGAGTTGTTTTATGGTAAGGAAAGTCACTATTGCGCTCCCATTGCCATACACAGTGCAAATAGCACTCGCGTCTGTTCCCAGCAATTACAGTGTATTGGACTGAATAGGAGCTACTGTTCTTGTCAGTTTCCTAAGCAGAGCTGAACTAGGTATGGCCGTGTGTGTAGGAAGCACAGTTCTTTTGTTCTGAGCAAGCTCACTGTCTGGCCCTATAGGAATCACAGTAGAGTAGAAGAGTGCTCTTTTCTCAAAAGCAGATTGTGTTTCTTGTAAGGGGAGCTAGCATTTGTTTTCCAGTCCTATATGGAGTTGAATCCCATGCAGTTTCTGGTCCTACGAGCAAGAGTTGTTTTCTCGTAAGGAAAGTCACTATTGCGCTCCCATTGCCATACACAGTGCAAATAGCACTCACATCTGTTCCCAGCAAGTACAGTGTATCGGACTGAAGAGGAGCTACTGTTCTTGTCAGTTTCCTAAGCAGAGTTGAACGAGATATGTCCCGCGTGTGTAGGAAGCACAGTTCTTTTGTTCTGAGCAAGCTCACTGTTTGGACCCCATAGGAAACACAGTAGAGTAGAAGAGTGCTCTTTTCTCAAAGCAGAGTGTGTTTCTTGTAGGGCGAGCTAGCGTTTGTTTCCCAGTCCTAAATGGAGTTGAATCACATGCAGTTTCTGGTCCTACGAGCAAGAGTTGTTTTATGGTAAGAAGAGTCACTATTGTGCTGCCATTGCCATACACAGGACAAATAGCACTGTTGTCTGTTCCCAGCAGTACAGTGCATTGGACTGAAGAGGAACTACTGTTCTTGTCAGGTTCCTAAGCTAAATTGAACTACATATGGCCGTGTGTGTAGGAAGCACAGTTCTTTTGTTCTGAGTAAGTTCAGTGTTCGGACTCCAAAGGAAACAGAGTAGAGTAGAAGAGTGCTCTTTTCTCAAAAGCAGAGTGTGTTTCTTGTAAGGCGAGCTAGCGTTTGTTTCCCAGTCCTAAATGGAGTTGAATCACATGCAGTTTCTGGTCCTACGAGCAAGAGTTGTTTTATGGTAAGAAGAGTCACTATTGTGCTGCCATTGCCATACACAGGACAAATAGCACTGTTGTCTGTTCCCAGCAGTACAGTGTATTGGACTGAAGAGGATCTACTGTTCTTGTCAGGTTCCTAAGCAGAATTGAACCAGGTGTGGCGGTGTGTAGGAAGCTCGATTTTTTGTTCTCAGCATGCTCACTGTTCGGACCTCATAGGAAAAACAGTAGTGTAGAAGAGTGCTCTTTTCTCAAAAGCAGAGTGTGTTTCTTGTAAGGCGAGCTAGCGTTTGTTTCCCAGTCCTAAATGGAGTTGAATCACATGCAGTTTCTGGTCCTACGAGCAAGAGTTGTTTTATGGTAAGAAGAGTCACTATTGTGCTGCCATTGCTATACACAGGACAAATAGCACTGTTGTCTGTTCCCAGCAGTACAGTGTATTGGACTGAAGAGGATCTACTGTTCTTGTCAGGTTCCTAAGCAGAATTGAACCAGGTGTGGCGGTGTGTAGGAAGCTCGATTTTTTGTTCTCAGCAAGCTCACTGTTCGGACCTCATAGGAAAAACAGTAGTGTAGAAGAGTGCTCTTTTCTCAAAAGCAGAGTGTGTTTCTTGTAAGTCGAGCTAGCGTTTGTTTTCTAGTCCTAAATGGAGTTCAATCACAGGCAGTTTCCGGTCCTATGAGCAAGAGTTGTTTTCTGGTAAGAAGAGTCAATATTTCGCTGCAATTGCCATACACAGGACAAATAGTACTGGAGTCTCTTCCCAGGAAGTACAGTGTATTGGACAGAAGAGGATCTACTGTTCTTGTCAGGTTCCTAAGCAGAATTGAACTAGATATGGCCGTGTGTGTAGGAAGCACAGTTCTTTTGGTTTGAGCAAGTTCACTGTTCGGACCTCTAAGGAAACACAATAGAGTAGAAGAGTGCTTTTTTCTCTAAATCAGAGTGTGTTTCCTGTAAGTCGAGTTAGTGTTTGTTTCCCACTCCTAAATGGAGATGAATCACATGCAGTTTCTGGTCCTACGAGCAAGAGTTGTTTTCTGGTAAGAAGAGTCACTATTGTGCTCCCATTGTCATACAAAGGGCAAATAGCACACGCGTCTCTTCCCAGCATGTACAGTGTATTGGACTGAAGAGGATCTACTGTTCTTGTCAGGTTCCTAAGCAGAGTTGAACTAGATATGGCCGTGTGTGTAGGAAGCACAGTACTTTTGTTCTGAGCAAGCTCACTGTTCTGGCCCTATAGGAAACACAGTAGAGTAGAAGAGTGCTCTTTTCTCAAAAGCAGATTGTGTTTCTTGTAAGGCGAGCTAGAATTTGTTTCCCAGTCCTATATGGAGTTGAATCACATGCAGTTTCTGGTCCTACGAGCAAGAGTTGTTTTTTTGGTAAGGAAAGTCTCTATGGCACTCCCATTGCCATACACGGTGCAAATAGCACTCGCGACTGTTCCCAGCAAGTACAGTGTATCGGACTGAAGAGGAGCTACTGTTCTTGTCAGTTTCCTAAGCAGAGTTGAACTAGATATGGCCCGCGTGTTTAGGAAGCCCAGTTCTTTTGTTCTGAGCAAGCTCACTGTTTGGACCCCATAGGAAACACAGTAGAGTAGAAGAGTGCTCTTTTCTCAAAAGCAGAGTGTGTTTTTTGTAAGGCGAGCTAGCGTTTGTTTCCCAGTCCTAAATGGAGTTGAATCACATGGAGTTTCTGGTCCTACAAGCAAGAGTTGTTTTCTGGTAAGAAGAGTCACTATTGTGCTGCCATTGCCATACACAGGACAAATAGCACTGGCGTCTTTTCCA
Source organism: Peromyscus eremicus (assembly GCF_949786415.1). NCBI lineage: Eukaryota > Metazoa > Chordata > Mammalia > Rodentia > Cricetidae > Peromyscus > Peromyscus eremicus. Next base: position 26,775 of record NW_026734840.1, read on the forward strand.
AGCAAGTACAGTGTATTGGACGAAAGAAGATCTACTGTTCTTGTCAGGTTCCTAATCAGACTTGAACTAGATATGGCCGTGTGTGTAGGAAGCACAGTTTTTTTGTTCTGAGCAAGCTCACTCTTCGGACCCCATAGGGAACACAGTAGATTAGAAGAGTGCTCTTTTCTCTAAAGCAGAGTGTGTTTCTTGTAAGGCGAGCTCGCGTTTGTTTCCCAGTCCTAAATGGAGTTGAGTCACATGCAGCTTTTGGTCCTACGAGCAAGAGTTGTTTTCTGGTAAAAAGAGTCACTATTGCGCTCCAAATGCAATACACAGTGCAAATAGCACTCGCGTCTGTTCCCAGCAAGTACAGTGTATTGGACTGAATAGGAGCTACTGTTCTTGTCAGTTTCCTAAGCAGAGTTGAACTAGATATGCCCCGTGTGTGTAGGAAGCACAGTTCTTTTGTTCTGAGCAAGCTCACTTTTCGGACCCCATAGGAAACACAGTAGAGTAGAATTGTGCTCTTTTGTCAGAAGCAGAGTGTGTTTCTTGTAAGGCGAGCTAGCGTTTGTTTCCCAGTCCTAAATGGAGTTGAATCCCATGCAGTTTCTGGTCCTACGAGGAAGAGATCTTTACTCATAAGAAGAGTCAATATTGCGCTGCCATTGCCCTACACAGGACAAATAGCACTGGCGTCTGTTCCCAGCAAGTAGAGTGTATTGGACTGAAGAGGAGCTACTGTTCTTGTCAGTTTCCTTAGCAGAGCTGAACTAGATATGGTCCGTGTGTGTAGGAAGCACAGTTCTTTGGTTCTGAGCAAGCTCACTGTTCTGGCCCTATAGGAAACACAGTAGAGTAGAAGAGTGCTCTTTTCTCAAAAGCAGAGTGTGTTTCTTGTAGGGCGAGCTAGCGTTTGTTTCCCAGTCCTAAATGGAGTTGAATCACATGCAGTTTCTGGTCCTACGAGCAAGAGTTGTTTTATGGTAAGAAGAGTCATTATTGCGCTGCCATTGCCCTACACAGGACATATAGTACTGGCGTCTGTTCCCAGCAAGTACAGTGTATTGGACTGAAGAGGAGCTACTCTTCTTGTCAGTTTCCTAAGCAGAGTTGAACTAGATATTGTCCGTGTGTGTAGGAAGCACAGTTCTTTTGTTCTGAGCAAGCTCACTGTTTGGACCCCAAAGGAAACACAGTGAAGTAGAAGAGTGCTCTTTTCTCAAAAGCAGAGTGTGTTTCTTGTAAGGCGAGCTAGCGTTTGTTTCCCAGTCCAAATTGGAGTTGAATCATATGCAGTTTCTGGTCCTACGAGCAAGAGTTGTTTTATGGTAAGAAGAGTCACTATTGCGCTGCCATTGCCATACACAGGACAAATAGCACTGTTGTCTGTTCTCAGCAGTACAGTGTATTGGACTGAAGAGGATCTACTTTTCTTGTCAGGTTCCTAAGCAGAATTGAACTAGGTGTGGCGGTGTGTGTAGGAATCACGTTTTTTTTTGTTCTGAGCAAGCTCACTGTTCGGACCTCATAGGAAACACAGTAGACTAGCATAGTGCTCTATTCTCAAAAGCAGAGTGTGTTTCTTGTAAGGCGAGCTAGCGTTTGTTTCCCAGTCCTAAATGGAGTTGAGACACATGCAGTTTTTGGTCCTACGAGCAAGAGTTGTTTTCTGGTAAGAAGAGTCACTATTGTGCTCCAAATGCCATACACAGTGCAAATAGTACTCGCGTCAGTTCCCTTCAAGTACAGTGTATTGGACTGATTAGGAGCTACTGTTCTTGTCAGTTTCCTCAGCAGAGTTGTACTAGATATGGTCCGTGTGTGGGAAGCACAGTTCTTTTGTTCTGAGCAAGCTCACTCTTTGGACCCCTTTGGAAACACAGTAGAGTAGAAGAGTGCTCTTTTCTCAAAAGCAGAGTTTGTTTCATGTAAGGCGAGCTAGCATTTGTTTCCCAGTCCTAAATGGAGTTGAATCACATGCAGTTTCTGGTCCTACAAGCAAGAGTTGTTTTCTGGTAAGGAAAGTCACTATTGCGCTCCCATTGCCATACACAGTGCAAATAGCACTCTCGTCTGTTCCCAGCAATTACAGTGTATTGGACTGAATAGGAGCTACTGTTCTTGTCAGTTTCCTAAGCAGAGCTGAACTAGGTATGGCCGTGTGTGTAGGAAGCACAGTTCTTTTGTTCTGAGCAAGCTCACTGTCTGGCCCTATAGGAATCACAGTAGAGTAGAAGAGTGCTCTTTTCTCAAAAGCAGATTGTGTTTCTTGTAAGGGGAGCTAGCATTTGTTTTCCAGTCCTATATGGAGTTGAATCCCATGCAGTTTCTGGTCCTACGAGCAAGAGTTGTTTTCTGGTAAGGAAAGTCACTATTGCGCTCCCATTGCCATACACAGTGCAAATAGCACTCACATCTGTTCCCAGCAAGTACAGTGTATCGGACTGAAGAGGAGCTACTGTTCTTGTCAGTTTCCTAAGCAGAGTTGAACGAGATATGTCCCGCGTGTGTAGGAAGCACAGTTCTTTTGTTCTGAGCAAGCTCACTGTTTGGACCCCATAGGAAACACAGTAGAGTAGAAGAGTGCTCTTTTCTCAAAGCAGAGTGTGTTTCTTGTAGGGCGAGCTAGCGTTTGTTTCCCAGTCCTAAATGGAGTTGAATCACATGCAGTTTCTGGTCCTACGAGCAAGAGTTGTTTTATGGTAAGAAGAGTCACTATTGTGCTGCCATTGCCATACACAGGACAAATAGCACTGTTGTCTGTTCCCAGCAGTACAGTGTATTGGACTGAAGAGGAACTACTGTTCTTGTCAGGTTCCTAAGCTAAATTGAACTACATATGGCCGTGTGTGTAGGAAGCACAGTTCTTTTGTTCTGAGTAAGTTCAGTGTTCGGACTCCAAAGGAAACAGAGTAGAGTAGAAGAGTGCTCTTTTCTCAAAAGCAGAGTGTGTTTCTTGTAAGGCGAGCTAGCGTTTGTTTCCCAGTCCTAAATGGAGTTGAATCACATGCAGTTTCTGGTCCTACGAGCAAGAGTTGTTTTATGGTAAGAAGAGTCACTATTGTGCTGCCATTGCCATACACAGGACAAATAGCACTGTTGTCTGTTCCCAGCAGTACAGTGTATTGGACTGAAGAGGATCTACTGTTCTTGTCAGGTTCCTAAGCAGAATTGAACCAGGTGTGGCGGTGTGTAGGAAGCTCGATTTTTTGTTCTCAGCAAGCTCACTGTTCGGACCTCATAGGAAAAACAGTAGTGTAGAAGAGTGCTCTTTTCTCAAAAGCAGAGTGTGTTTCTTGTAAGGCGAGCTAGCGTTTGTTTCCCAGTCCTAAATGGAGTTGAATCACATGCAGTTTCTGGTCCTACGAGCAAGAGTTGTTTTATGGTAAGAAGAGTCACTATTGTGCTGCCATTGCCATACACAGGACAAATAGCACTGTTGTCTGTTCCCAGCAGTACAGTGTATTGGACTGAAGAGGATCTACTGTTCTTGTCAGGTTCCTAAGCAGAATTGAACCAGGTGTGGCGGTGTGTAGGAAGCTCGATTTTTTGTTCTCAGCAAGCTCACTGTTCGGACCTCATAGGAAAAACAGTAGTGTAGAAGAGTGCTCTTTTCTCAAAAGCAGAGTGTGTTTCTTGTAAGTCGAGCTAGCGTTTGTTTTCTAGTCCTAAATGGAGTTCAATCACAGGCAGTTTCCGGTCCTATGAGCAAGAGTTGTTTTCTGGTAAGAAGAGTCAATATTTCGCTGCAATTGCCATACACAGGACAAATAGTACTGGAGTCTCTTCCCAGGAAGTACAGTGTATTGGACAGAAGAGGATCTACTGTTCTTGTCAGGTTCCTAAGCAGAATTGAACTAGATATGGCCGTGTGTGTAGGAAGCACAGTTCTTTTGGTTTGAGCAAGTTCACTGTTCGGACCTCTAAGGAAACACAATAGAGTAGAAGAGTGCTTTTTTCTCTAAATCAGAGTGTGTTTCTTGTAAGTCGAGTTAGTGTTTGTTTCCCACTCCTAAATGGAGATGAATCACATGCAGTTTCTGGTCCTACGAGCAAGAGTTGTTTTCTGGTAAGAAGAGTCACTATTGTGCTCCCATTGTCATACAAAGGGCAAATAGCACACGCGTCTCTTCCCAGCATGTACAGTGTATTGGACTGAAGAGGATCTACTGTTCTTGTCAGGTTCCTAAGCAGAGTTGAACTAGATATGGCCGTGTGTGTAGGAAGCACAGTACTTTTGTTCTGAGCAAGCTCACTGTTCTGGCCCTATAGGAAACACAGTAGAGTAGAAGAGTGCTCTTTTCTCAAAAGCAGATTGTGTTTCTTGTAAGGCGAGCTAGAATTTGTTTCCCAGTCCTATATGGAGTTGAATCACATGCAGTTTCTGGTCCTACGAGCAAGAGTTGTTTTTTGGTAAGGAAAGTCTCTATGGCACTCCCATTGCCATACACAGTGCAAATAGCACTCGCGACTGTTCCCAGCAAGTACAGTGTATCGGACTGAAGAGGAGCTACTGTTCTTGTCAGTTTCCTAAGCAGAGTTGAACTAGATATGGCCCGCGTGTTTAGGAAGCACAGTTCTTTTGTTCTGAGCAAGCTCACTGTTTGGACCCCATAGGAAACACAGTAGAGTAGAAGAGTGCTCTTTTCTCAAAAGCAGAGTGTGTTTTTTGTAAGGCGAGCTAGCGTTTGTTTCCCAGTCCTAAATGGAGTTGAATCACATGGAGTTTCTGGTCCTACAAGCAAGAGTTGTTTTCTGGTAAGAAGAGTCACTATTGTGCTGCCATTGCCATACACAGGACAAATAGCACTGGCGTCTTTTCCAAGCAAGTACAGTGTATTGGACGAAAGAAGATCTACTGTTCTTGTCAGGTTCCTAATCAGACTTGAACTAGATATGGCCGTGTGTGTAGGAAGCACAGTTTTTTTGTTCTGAGCAAGCTCACTCTTCGGACCCCATAGGGAACACAGTAGATTAGAAGAGTGCTCTTTTCTCTAAAGCAGAGTGTGTTTCTTGTAAGGCGAGCTCGCGTTTGTTTCCCAGTCCTAAATGGAGTTGAGTCACATGCAGCTTTTGGTCCTACGAGCAAGAGTTGTTTTCTGGTAAAAAGAGTCACTATTGCGCTCCAAATGCAATACACAGTGCAAATAGCACTCGCGTCTGTTCCCAGCAAGTACAGTGTATTGGACTGAATAGGAGCTACTGTTCTTGTCAGTTTCCTAAGCAGAGTTGAACTAGATATGGTCGGTGTGTGTAGGAAGCACAGTTCTTTTGTTCTGAGCAAGCTCACTTTTCGGACCCCATAGGAAACACAGTAGAGTAGAATTGTGCTCTTTTGTCAGAAGCAGAGTGTGTTTCTTGTAAGGCGAGCTAGCGTTTGTTTCCCAGTCCTAAATGGAGTTGAATCCCATGCAGTTTCTGGTCCTACGAGGAAGAGATCTTTACTCATAAGAAGAGTCAATATTGCGCTGCCATTGCCCTACACAGGACAAATAGCACTGGCGTCTGTTCCCAGCAAGTAGAGTGTATTGGACTGAAGAGGAGCTACTGTTCTTGTCAGTTTCCTTAGCAGAGCTGAACTAGATATGGTCCGTGTGTGTAGGAAGCACAGTTCTTTTGTTCTGAGCAAGCTCACTGTTCTGGCCCTATAGGAAACACAGTAGAGTAGAAGAGTGCTCTTTTCTCAAAAGCAGAGTGTGTTTCTTGTAGGGCGAGCTAGCGTTTGTTTCCCAGTCCTAAATGGAGTTGAATCACATGCAGTTTCTGGTCCTACGAGCAAGAGTTGTTTTATGGTAAGAAGAGTCATTATTGCGCTGCCATTGCCCTACACAGGACATATAGTACTGGCGTCTGTTCCCAGCAAGTACAGTGTATTGGACTGAAGAGGAGCTACTCTTCTTGTCAGTTTCCTAAGCAGAGTTGAACTAGATATGGTCCGTGTGTGTAGGAAGCACAGTTCTTTTGTTCTGAGCAAGCTCACTGTTTGGACCCCAAAGGAAACACAGTGAAGTAGAAGAGTGCTCTTTTCTCAAAAGCAGAGTGTGTTTCTTGTAAGGCGAGCTAGCGTTTGTTTCCCAGTCCAAATTGGAGTTGAATCATATGCAGTTTCTGGTCCTACGAGCAAGAGTTGTTTTATGGTAAGAAGAGTCACTATTGCGCTGCCATTGCCATACACAGGACAAATAGCACTGTTGTCTGTTCTCAGCAGTACAGTGTATTGGACTGAAGAGGATCTACTTTTCTTGTCAGGTTCCTAAGCAGAATTGAACTAGGTGTGGCGGTGTGTGTAGGAATCACGTTTTTTTTTGTTCTGAACAAGCTCACTGTTCGGACCTCATAGGAAACACAGTAGACTAGCATAGTGCTCTATTCTCAAAAGCAGAGTGTGTTTCTTGTAAGGCGAGCTAGCGTTTGTTTCCCAGTCCTAAATGGAGTTGAGACACATGCAGTTTTTGGTCCTATGAGCAAGAGTTGTTTTCTGGTAAGAAGAGTCACTATTGTGCTCCAAATGCCATACACAGTGCAAATAGTACTCGCGTCAGTTCCCTTCAAGTACAGTGTATTGGACTGATTAGGAGTTACTGTTCTTGTCAGTTTCCTCAGCAGAGTTGTACTAGATATGGTCCGTGTGTGGGAAGCACAGTTCTTTTGTTCTGAGCAAGCTCACTCTTTGGACCCCTTTGGAAACACAGTAGAGCAGAAGAGTGCTCTTTTCTCAAAAGCAGAGTTTGTTTCATGTAAGGCGAGCTAGCATTTGTTTCCCAGTCCTAAATGGAGTTGAATCACATGCAGTTTCTGGTCCTATGAGCAAGAGTTGTTTTCTGGTAAGGAAAGTCACTATTGCGCTCCCATTGCCATACACAGTGCAAATAGCACTTGCGTCTGTTCCCAGCAATTACAGTGTATTGGACTGAATAGGAGCTACTGTTCTTGTCAGTTTCCTAAGCAGAGCTGAACTAGGTATGGCCGTGTGTGTAGGAAGCACAGTTCTTTTGTTCTGAGCAAGCTCACTGTCTGGCCCTATAGGAATCACAGTAGAGTAGAAGAGTGCTCTTTTCTCAAAAGCAGATTGTGTTTCTTGTAAGGGGAGCTAGCATTTGTTTTCCAGTCCTATATGGAGTTGAATCCCATGCAGTTTCTGGTCCTACGAGCAAGAGTTGTTTTCTGGTAAGGAAAGTCACTATTGCGCTCCCATTGCCATACACAGTGCAAATAGCACTCACATCTGTTCCCAGCAAGTACAGTGTATCGGACTGAAGAGGAGCTACTGTTCTTGTCAGTTTCCTAAGCAGAGTTGAACGAGATATGTCCCGCGTGTGTAGGAAGCACAGTTCTTTTGTTCTGAGCAAGCTCACTGTTTGGACCCCATAGGAAACACAGTAGAGTAGAAGAGTGCTCTTTTCTCAAAGCAGAGTGTGTTTCTTGTAGGGCGAGCTAGCGTTTGTTTCCCAGTCCTAAATGGAGTTGAATCACATGCAGTTTCTGGTCCTACGAGCAAGAGTTGTTTTATGGTAAGAAGAGTCACTATTGTGCTGCCATTGCCATACACAGGACAAATAGCACTGTTGTCTGTTCCCAGCAGTACAGTGTATTGGACTGAAGAGGAACTACTGTTCTTGTCAGGTTCCTAAGCTAAATTGAACTACATATGGCCGTGTGTGTAGGAAGCACAGTTCTTTTGTTCTGAGTAAGTTCAGTGTTCGGACTCCAAAGGAAACAGAGTAGAGTAGAAGAGTGCTCTTTTCTCAAAAGCAGAGTGTGTTTCTTGTAAGGCGAGCTAGCGTTTGTTTCCCAGTCCTAAATGGAGTTGAATCACATGCAGTTTCTGGTCCTACGAGCAAGAGTTGTTTTATGGTAAGAAGAGTCACTATTGTGCTGCCATTGCCATACACAGGACAAATAGCACTGTTGTCTGTTCCCAGCAGTACAGTGTATTGGACTGAAGAGGATCTACTGTTCTTGTCAGGTTCCTAAGCAGAATTGAACCAGGTGTGGCGGTGTGTAGGAAGCTCGATTTTTTGTTCTCAGCAAGCTCACTGTTCGGACCTCATAGGAAAAACAGTAGTGTAGAAGAGTGCTCTTTTCTCAAAAGCAGAGTGTGTTTCTTGTAAGTCGAGCTAGCGTTTGTTTTCTAGTCCTAAATGGAGTTCAATCACAGGCAGTTTCCGGTCCTATGAGCAAGAGTTGTTTTCTGGTAAGAAGAGTCAATATTTCGCTGCAATTGCCATACACAGGACAAATAGTACTGGAGTCTCTTCCCAGGAAGTACAGTGTATTGGACAGAAGAGGATCTACTGTTCTTGTCAGGTTCCTAAGCAGAATTGAACTAGATATGGCCGTGTGTGTAGGAAGCACAGTTCTTTTGGTTTGAGCAAGTTCACTGTTCGGACCTCTAAGGAAACACAATAGAGTAGAAGAGTGCTTTTTTCTCTAAATCAGAGTGTGTTTCTTGTAAGTCGAGTTAGTGTTTGTTTCCCACTCCTAAATGGAGATGAATCACATCCAGTTTCTGGTCCTACGAGCAAGAGTTGTTTTCTGGTAAGAAGAGTCACTATTGTGCTCCCATTGTCATACAAAGGGCAAATAGCACACGCGTCTCTTCCCAGCATGTACAGTGTATTGGACTGAAGAGGATCTACTGTTCTTGTCAGGTTCCTAAGCAGAGTTGAACTAGATATGGCCGTGTGTGTAGGAAGCACAGTACTTTTGTTCTGAGCAAGCTCACTGTACTGGCCCTATAGGAAACACAGTAGAGTAGAAGAGTGCTCTTTTCTCAAAAGCAGATTGTGTTTCTTGTAAGGCGAGCTAGAATTTGTTTCCCAGTCCTATATGGAGTTGAATCACATGCAGTTTCTGGTCCTACGAGCAAGAGTTGTTTTTTGGTAAGGAAAGTCTCTATGGCACTCCCATTGCCATACACAGTGCAAATAGCACTCGCGACTGTTCCCAGCAAGTACAGTGTATCGGACTGAAGAGGAGCTACTGTTCTTGTCAGTTTCCTAAGCAGAGTTGAACTAGATATGGCCCGCGTGTTTAGGAAGCCCAGTTCTTTTGTTCTGAGCAAGCTCACTGTTTGGACCCCATAGGAAACACAGTAGAGTAGAAGAGTGCTCTTTTCTCAAAAGCAGAGTGTGTTTTTTGTAAGGCGAGCTAGCGTTTGTTTCCCAGTCCTAAATGGAGTTGAATCACATGGAGTTTCTGGTCCTACAAGCAAGAGTTGTTTTCTGGTAAGAAGAGTCACTATTGTGCTGCCATTGCCATACACAGGACAAATAGCACTGGCGTCTTTTCCAAGCAAGTACAGTGTATTGGACGAAAGAAGATCTACTGTTCTTGTCAGGTTCCTAATCAGACTTGAACTAGATATGGCCGTGTGTGTAGGAAGCACAGTTTTTTTGTTCTGAGCAAGCTCACTCTTCGGACCCCATAGGGAACACAGTAGATTAGAAGAGTGCTCTTTTCTCTAAAGCAGAGTGTGTTTCTTGTAAGGCGAGCTCGCGTTTGTTTCCCAGTCCTAAATGGAGTTGAGTCACATGCAGCTTTTGGTCCTACGAGCAAGAGTTGTTTTCTGGTAAAAAGAGTCACTATTGCGCTCCAAATGCAATACACAGTGCAAATAGCACTCGCGTCTGTTCCCAGCAAGTACAGTGTATTGGACTGAATAGGAGCTACTGTTCTTGTCAGTTTCCTAAGCAGAGTTGAACTAGATATGGTCGGTGTGTGTAGGAAGCACAGTTCTTTTGTTCTGAGCAAGCTCACTTTTCGGACCCCATAGGAAACACAGTAGAGTAGAATTGTGCTCTTTTGTCAGAAGCAGAGTGTGTTTCTTGTAAGGCGAGCTAGCGTTTGTTTCCCAGTCCTAAATGGAGTTGAATCCCATGCAGTTTCTGGTCCTACGAGGAAGAGATCTTTACTCATAAGAAGAGTCAATATTGCGCTGCCATTGCCCTACACAGGACAAATAGCACTGGCGTCTGTTCCCAGCAAGTAGAGTGTATTGGACTGAAGAGGAGCTACTGTTCTTGTCAGTTTCCTTAGCAGAGCTGAACTAGATATGGTCCGTGTGTGTAGGAAGCACAGTTCTTTTGTTCTGAGCAAGCTCACTGTTCTGGCCCTATAGGAAACACAGTAGAGTAGAAGAGTGCTCTTTTCTCAAAAGCAGAGTGTGTTTCTTGTAGGGCGAGCTAGCGTTTGTTTCCCAGTCCTAAATGGAGTTGAATCACATGCAGTTTCTGGTCCTACGAGCAAGAGTTGTTTTATGGTAAGAAGAGTCATTATTGCGCTGCCATTGCCCTACACAGGACATATAGTACTGGCGTCTGTTCCCAGCAAGTACAGTGTATTGGACTGAAGAGGAGCTACTCTTCTTGTCAGTTTCCTAAGCAGAGTTGAACTAGATATGGTCCGTGTGTGTAGGAAGCACAGTTCTTTTGTTCTGAGCAAGCTCACTGTTTGGACCCCAAAGGAAACACAGTGAAGTAGAAGAGTGCTCTTTTCTCAAAAGCAGAGTGTGTTTCTTGTAAGGCGAGCTAGCGTTTGTTTCCCAGTCCAAATTGGAGTTGAATCATATGCAGTTTCTTGTCCTACGAGCAAGAGTTGTTTTATGGTAAGAAGAGTCACTATTGCGCTGCCATTGCCATACACAGGACAAATAGCACTGTTGTCTGTTCTCAGCAGTACAGTGTATTGGACTGAAGAGGATCTACTTTTCTTGTCAGGTTCCTAAGCAGAATTGAACTAGGTGTGGCGGTGTGTGTAGGAATCACGTTTTTTTTTGTTCTGAGCAAGCTCACTGTTCGGACCTCATAGGAAACACAGTAGACTAGCATAGTGCTCTATTCTCAAAAGCAGAGTGTGTTTCTTGTAAGGCGAGCTAGCGTTTGTTTCCCAGTCCTAAATGGAGTTGAGACACATGCAGTTTTTGGTCCTATGAGCAAGAGTTGTTTTCTGGTAAGAAGAGTCACTATTGTGCTCCAAATGCCATACACAGTGCAAATAGTACTCGCGTCAGTTCCCTTCAAGTACAGTGTATTGGACTGATTAGGAGTTACTGTTCTTGTCAGTTTCCTCAGCAGAGTTGTACTAGATATGGTCCGTGTGTGGGAAGCACAGTTCTTTTGTTCTGAGCAAGCTCACTCTTTGGACCCCTTTGGAAACACAGTAGAGCAGAAGAGTGCTCTTTTCTCAAAAGCAGAGTTTGTTTCATGTAAGGCGAGCTAGCATTTGTTTCCCAGTCCTAAATGGAGTTGAATCACATGCAGTTTCTGGTCCTATGAGCAAGAGTTGTTTTCTGGTAAGGAAAGTCACTATTGCGCTCCCATTGCCATACACAGTGCAAATAGCACTTGCGTCTGTTCCCAGCAATTACAGTGTATTGGACTGAATAGGAGCTACTGTTCTTGTCAGTTTCCTAAGCAGAGCTGAACTAGGTATGGCCGTGTGTGTAGGAAGCACAGTTCTTTTGTTCTGAGCAAGCTCACTGTCTGGCCCTATAGGAATCACAGTAGAGTAGAAGAGTGCTCTTTTCTCAAAAGCAGATTGTGTTTCTTGTAAGGGGAGCTAGCATTTGTTTTCCAGTCCTATATGGAGTTGAATCCCATGCAGTTTCTGGTCCTACGAGCAAGAGTTGTTTTCTGGTAAGGAAAGTCACTATTGCGCTCCCATTGCCATACACAGTGCAAATAGCACTCACATCTGTTCCCAGCAAGTACAGTGTATCGGACTGAAGAGGAGCTACTGTTCTTGTCAGTTTCCTAAGCAGAGTTGAACGAGATATGTCCCGCGTGTGTAGGAAGCACAGTTCTTTTGTTCTGAGCAAGCTCACTGTTTGGACCCCATAGGAAACACAGTAGAGTAGAAGAGTGCTCTTTTCTCAAAGCAGAGTGTGTTTCTTGTAGGGCGAGCTAGCGTTTGTTTCCCAGTCCTAAATGGAGTTGAATCACATGCAGTTTCTGGTCCTACGAGCAAGAGTTGTTTTATGGTAAGAAGAGTCACTATTGTGCTGCCATTGCCATACACAGGACAAATAGCACTGTTGTCTGTTCCCAGCAGTACAGTGTATTGGACTGAAGAGGAACTACTGTTCTTGTCAGGTTCCTAAGCTAAATTGAACTACATATGGCCGTGTGTGTAGGAAGCACAGTTCTTTTGTTCTGAGTAAGTTCAGTGTTTGGACTCCAAAGGAAACAGAGTAGAGTAGAAGAGTGCTCTTTTCTCAAAAGCAGAGTGTGTTTCTTGTAAGGCGAGCTAGCGTTTGTTTCCCAGTCCTAAATGGAGTTGAATCACATGCAGTTTCTGGTCCTACGAGCAAGAGTTGTTTTATGGTAAGAAGAGTCACTATTGTGCTGCCATTGCCATACACAGGACAAATAGCACTGTTGTCTGTTCCCAGCAGTACAGTGTATTGGACTGAAGAGGATCTACTGTTCTTGTCAGGTTCCTAAGCAGAATTGAACCAGGTGTGGCGGTGTGTAGGAAGCTCGATTTTTTGTTCTCAGCAAGCTCACTGTTCGGACCTCATAGGAAAAACAGTAGTGTAGAAGAGTGCTCTTTTCTCAAAAGCAGAGTGTGTTTCTTGTAAGTCGAGCTAGCGTTTGTTTTCTAGTCCTAAATGGAGTTCAATCACAGGCAGTTTCCGGTCCTATGAGCAAGAGTTGTTTTCTGGTAAGAAGAGTCAATATTTCGCTGCAATTGCCATACACAGGACAAATAGTACTGGAGTCTCTTCCCAGGAAGTTCAGTGTATTGGACAGAAGAGGATCTACTGTTCTTGTCAGGTTCCTAAGCAGAATTGAACTAGATATGGCCGTGTGTGTAGGAAGCACAGTTCTTTTGGTTTGAGCAAGTTCACTGTTCGGACCTCTAAGGAAACACAATAGAGTAGAAGAGTGCTTTTTTCTCTAAATCAGAGTGTGTTTCTTGTAAGTCGAGTTAGTGTTTGTTTCCCACTCCTAAATGGAGATGAATCACATGCAGTTTCTGGTCCTACGAGCAAGAGTTGTTTTCTGGTAAGAAGAGTCACTATTGTGCTCCCATTGTCATACAAAGGGCAAATAGCACACGCGTCTCTTCCCAGCATGTACAGTGTATTGGACTGAAGAGGATCTACTGTTCTTGTCAGGTTCCTAAGCAGAGTTGAACTAGATATGGCCGTGTGTGTAGGAAGCACAGTACTTTTGTTCTGAGCAAGCTCACTGTTCTGGCCCTATAGGAAACACAGTAGAGTAGAAGAGTGCTCTTTTCTCAAAAGCAGATTGTGTTTCTTGTAAGGCGAGCTAGAATTTGTTTCCCAGTCCTATATGGAGTTGAATCACATGCAGTTTCTGGTCCTACGAGCAAGAGTTGTTTTTTGGTAAGGAAAGTCTCTATGGCACTCCCATTGCCATACACAGTGCAAATAGCACTCGCGTCTCTTCCCAGCAAGTACAGTGTATCGGACTGAAGAGGAGCTACTGTTCTTGTCAGTTTCCTAAGCAGAGTTGAACTAGATATGGCCCGCGTGTTTAGGAAGCACAGTTCTTTTGTTCTGAGCAAGCTCACTGTTTGGACCCCATAGGAAACACAGTAGAGTAGAAGAGTGCTCTTTTCTCAAAAGCAGAGTGTGTTTTTTGTAAGGCGAGCTAGCGTTTGTTTCCCAGTCCTAAATGGAGTTGAATCACATGGAGTTTCTGGTCCTACAAGCAAGAGTTGTTTTCTGGTAAGAAGAGTCACTATTGTGCTGCCATTGCCATACACAGGACAAATAGCACTGGCGTCTTTTCCAAGCAAGTACAGTGTATTGGACGAAAGAAGATCTACTGTTCTTGTCAGGTTCCTAATCAGACTTGAACTAGATATGGCCGTGTGTTTAGGAAGCACAGTTTTTTTGTTCTGAGCAAGCTCACTCTTCGGACCCCATAGGGAACACAGTAGATTAGAAGAGTGCTCTTTTCTCTAAAGCAGAGTGTGTTTCTTGTAAGGCGAGCTCGCGTTTGTTTCCCAGTCCTAAATGGAGTTGAGTCACATGCAGCTTTTGGTCCTACGAGCAAGAGTTGTTTTCTGGTAAAAAGAGTCACTATTGCGCTCCAAATGCAATACACAGTGCAAATAGCACTCGCGTCTGTTCCCAGCAAGTACAGTGTATTGGACTGAATAGGAGCTACTGTTCTTGTCAGTTTCCTAAGCAGAGTTGAACTAGATATGGTCGGTGTGTGTAGGAAGCACAGTTCTTTTGTTCTGAGCAAGCTCACTTTTCGGACCCCATAGGAAACACAGTAGAGTAGAATTGTGCTCTTTTGTCAGAAGCAGAGTGTGTTTCTTGTAAGGCGAGCTAGCGTTTGTTTCCCAGTCCTAAATGGAGTTGAATCCCATGCAGTTTCTGGTCCTACGAGGAAGAGATCTTTACTCATAAGAAGAGTCAATATTGCGCTGCCATTGCCCTACACAGGACAAATAGCACTGGCGTCTGTTCCCTTCAAGTACAGTGTATGGACTGATTAGGAGCTACTGTTCTTGTCAGTTTCCTCAGCAGAGTTGAACTAGATATGGTCCGTGTGTGGGAAGCACAGTTCTTTTGTTCTGAGCAAGCTCACTCTTTGGACCCCTTTGGAAACACAGTAGAGTAGAAGAGTGCTCTTTTCTCAAAAGCAGAGTGTGTTTCATGTAAAGCGAGCTAGCATTTGTTTCCCAGTCCTAAATGGAGTTGAATCACATGCAGTTTCTGGTCCTACGAGCAAGAGTTGTTTTCTGGTAAGGAAAGTCACTATTGCGCTCCCATTGCCATACACAGTGCAAATAGCACTCACGTCTGTTCCCAGCAAGTACAGTGTATCGGACTGAATAGGAGCTACTGTTCTTGTCAGTTTCCTAAGCAGACTTGAACGAGATATGTCCCGCGTGTGTAGGAAGCACAGTTCTTTTGTTCTGAGCAAGCTCACTGTTCTGGCACTATAGGAAACACAGTAGAGTAGAAGAGTGCTCTTTTCTCAAAAGCAGATTGTGTTTCTTGTAAGGCGAGCTAGAATTTGTTTCCCAGTCCTATATGGAGTTGAATCACATGCAGTTTCTGGTCTTACGAGCAAGAGTTGTTTTTTGGTAAGGAAAGTCTCTATTGCGCTCCCATTTCCATACACAGTGCAAATAGCACTTGCGTCTCTTCCCAGCAATACAGTGTATCGGACTGAAGAGGAGCTACTGTTCTTGTCAGTTTCCTAAGCAGAGTTGAACTAGATATGGCCCGCGTGTTTAGGAAGCACAGTTCTTTTGTTCTGAGCAAGCTCACTGTTTGGACCCCATAGGAAACACAGTAGAGTAGAAGAGTGCTCTTTTGTCAAATCAGAGTGTGTTTTTTGTAAGGCGAGCAAGCGTTTGTTTCCCAGTCCTAAATGGAGTTGAATCACATGGAGTTTCTGGTCCTACAAGCAAGAGTTGTTTTCTGGTAAGAAGAGTCACTATTCCGCTGCCATTGCCATACACAGGACAAATAGCACTGGCGTCTTTTCCAAGCAAGTACAGTGTATTGGACGAAAGAGGATCTACTGTTCTTGTCAGGTTCCTAATCAGACTTGAACTAGATACGGCCGTGTGTAGGAAGCACAGTTTTTTTGTTCTGAGCAAGCTCACTGTTCGGACCCCATAGGGAACACAGTAGAGTAGAAGAGTGCTCTTTTCTCTAAAGCAGAGTGTGTTTCTTGTAAGGCGAGCTCGCGTTTGTTTCCCAGTCCTAAATGGAGTTGAATCCCATGCAGTTTCTGTTCCTACAAGCAAGAGTTGTTTTCTGGTAAGGAAAGTAACTATTGAGCTCCCATTGCCATACACAGTGCAAATAGCACTCGCGTCTGTTCCCAGCAAATACAGTGTATCGGACTGAAGTGGAACTACTGTTCTTGTCAGTTTCCTAAGCAGAGATGAACTAGATATGGTCTGTGTGTGTAGGAAGCACAGTTCTTTTGTTCTGAGCAAGCTCACTGTTCTGGCCCTATAGGAAACACAGTAGAGTAGAAGAGTGCTCTTTTCTCTAAAGCAGAGTGTGTTTCTTGTAAGGAGAGCTAGCGTTTGTTTCCCAGTCCTAAATGGAGTTGAATCACATGCAGTTTCTGGTCCTATGAGCAAGAGTTGTTTTATGGTAAGAAGAGTCACTATTGCGCTGCCATTGCCATACACAGGACAAATAGCACTGTTGTCTGTTCCCAGGAGTACAGTGTATTGGACTGAAGAGGATCTACTGTTCTTGTCAGGTTCCTAAGCAGAATTGAACTAGGTGTGGCGGTGTGTGTAGGAATCACGTTTTTTTTTTGTTCTGAGCAAGCTCACTGTTCGGACCTCAGAGGAAACACAGTAGAGTAGCATAGTGCTCTTTTCTCAAAAGCAGAGTGTGTTTCTTGTAAGGCGAGCTAGCGTTTATTTCCCAGTCCTAAATGGAGTTCAATCACAGGCAGTTTCCGGTCCTATGAGCAAGAGTTGTTTTCTGGTAAGGAAAGTTACTATTGTGCTCCCATTGCCATACACAGTGCAAATAGCACTAGCGTCTGTTCGCAGGAAGTACAGTGTATTGGACTGAATAGGAGCTACTGTTCTTGTCAGTTTCCTAAGCAGAGTTGAACTAGATATGGTCGGTGTGTGTAGAAAGCACAGTTCTTTTGTTCTGAGCAAGCTCACTGTTTGGACCCCATAGGAAACACAGTAGAGTAGAAGAGTGCTCTTTTCTCAAAAGCAGAGTGTGTTACTTGTAAGGAGAGCTAGCGTTTGTTTCCCAGTCCTAAATGGAGTTGAATCCCATGCAGTTTCTGGTCCTACGAGCAAGAGTTGTTTTCTGGTAAGAATAGTCAATATTGTGCTGCCATTGCCATACACAGGAAAAATAGCACTGGAGTCTGTTCTCAGCAAGTACAGTGTATTGGACTGAAGAGGATCTACTGTTCTTGTCAGGTTCCTAAGCAGAATTGAACTAGATATGGCCGTGTGTGTAGGAAGCACAGTTCTTTTGGTTTGAGCAAGTTCACTGTTCGGACCTCTTAGGAAACACAATAGAGTAGAAGAGTGCTTTTTTCTCTAAATCAGAGTGTGTTTCTTGTAAGGCGAGCTAGCGTTTGTTTCCCAGTCCTTAATGGAGTTGAATCCCATTCAGTTTCTGGTCCTACGAGCAAGAGTTGTTTTCTGGTAAGAAGAGTCATTATTGCGCTGCCATTGCCCTACACAGGACAAAAAGCACTGGCGTCTGTTCCCAGCAAGTACAGTGTATTGGACTGAAGAGGAGCTACTGTTCTTGTCAGTTTCCTAAGCAGAGTTGAACTAGATATGGTCCGTGTGTAGGAAGCAGAGTTCTTTTGTTCTGAGCAAGCTCACTGTTTGGACCCCATAGGAAACACAGTAGAGTAGAAGAGTGCTCTTTTCTCAAAAGCAGAGTGTGTTTCTTGTAAGGCGAGCTAGCGTTTGTTTCCCAGTCCTAAATGGAGTTGAATCCCATGCAGTTTCTGGTCCTACGAGCAAGAGTTGTTTTCTGGTAAGAAGAGTCATCATTGCGCTGCCATTGCCCTACACAGGACAAAAAGCACTGGCGTCTGTTCCCAGCAAGTACAGTGTATTGGACTGAAGAGGAGCTACTGTTCTTGTCAGTTTCCTAAGCAGAGTTGAACTAGATATGGTCCGTGTGTAGGAAACAGAGTTCTTTTGTTCTGAGCAAGCTCACTGTTTGGACCCCATAGGAAACACAGTAGAGTAGAAGAGTGCTCTTTTCTCAAAAGCAGAGTGTGTTTCTTGTAAGGCGAGCTAGCGTTTGTTTCCCAGTCCTAAATGGAGTTGAATCCCATGCAGTTTCTGGTCCTACGAGCAAGAGTTGTTTTCTGGTAAGAAGAGTCATTATTGCGCTGCCATTGCCCTACACAGGACAAAAAGCACTGGCGTCTGTTCCCAGCAAGTACAGTGTATTGGACTGAAGAGGAGCTACTGTTCTTGTCAGTTTCCTAAGCAGAGTTGAACTAGATATGGTCCGTGTGTGTAGGAAGCAGAGTTCTTTTGTTCTGAGCAAGCTCACTGTTTGGACCCCATAGGAAACACAGTAGAGTAGAAGAGTGCTCTTTTCTCAAAAGCAGACTGTGTTTCTTGTAAGGCGAGCTAGCGTTTGTTTCCCAGTCCAAATTGGAGTTGAATCATATGCAGTTTCTGGTCCTACAAGCAAGAGTTGTTTTATGGTAAGAAGAGTCACTATTGCGCTGCCATTGCCATACACAGGACACATAGCACTGTTGTCTGTTCTCAGCAGTATAGTGTATTGGACTGAAGAGGATCTACTTTTCTTGTCAGGTTCCTAAGCAGAATTGAACTAGGTGTGGCGGTGTGTGTAGGAATCACGTTTTTTTTTGTTCTGAGCAAGCTCACTGTTCGGACCTCATAGGAAACACAGTAGACTAGCATAGTGCTCTATTCTCAAAACCAGAGTGTGTTTCTTGTAAGGCGAGCTAGCGTTTGTTTCCCAGTCCTAAATGGAGTTGAGACACATGAAGTTTTTGGTCCTACGAGCAAGAGTTGTTTTCGGGTAAGAAGAGTCACTATTGTGCTCCAAATGCCATACACAGTGCAAATAGTACTCGCGTCAGTTCCCTTCAAGTACAGTGTATTGGACTGATTAGGAGCTACTGTTCTTGTCAGTTTCCTCAGCAGAGTTGAACTAGATATGGTCCGTGTGTGGGAACCAAAGTTCTTTTGTTCTGAGCAAGCTCACTCTTTGGACCACTTTGGAAACACAGTAGAGTAGAAGAGTGCTCTATTCTCAAAAGCAGAGTGTGTTTCATGTAAGGCGAGCTAGCATTTCTTTCCCAGTCCTAAATGGAGTTGAATCACATGCAGTTTCTGGTCCTACGAGCAAGAGTTGTTTTCTGGTAAAGAAAGTCACTATTGTGCTCCCATTGCCATACACAGTGCAAATAGCACTCACGTCTGTTCCCAGCAAGTACAGTGTATCGGACTGAATAGGAGCTACTGTTCTTGTCAGTTTCCTAAGCAGAGTTGAACTAGATATGACCGTGTGTGTAGGAAGCACAGTTCTTTTGTTCTGAGCAAGCTCACTGTCTGGCCCTATAGGAATCACAGTAGAGTAGAAGAGTGCTCTTTTCTCAAAAGCAGATTGTGTTTTTTGTAAGGCGAGCTAGCGTTTGTTTCCCAGTCCTAAATGGAGTTGAATCACATGGAGTTTCTGGTCCTACAAGCAAGAGTTGTTTTCTGGTAAGAAGAGTCACTATTGCGCTGCCATTGCCATACACAGGACAAATAGCACTGGCGTCTTTTCCAAGCAAGTACAGTGTATTGGACGAAAGAGGATCTACTGTTCTTGTCAGGTTCCTAATCAGACTTGAAATAGATATGGCCGTGTGTGTAGGAAGCACAGTTTTTTTGTTCTGAGCAAGCTCACTGTTCGGACCCCATAGGGACCACAGTAGAGTAGAAGAGTGCTCTTTTCTCTAAAGCAGAGTGTGTTTCTTGTAAGGCGAGCTAGCATTTGTTTCCCAGTCCTAAATGGAGTTGAATCACATGCAGTTTCTGGTCCTACGAGCAAGAGTTGTTTTCTGGTAAGAAGAGTCACTATTGCGCTGCCATTGCCATACACAGGACAAATAGCACTGGCGTCTTTTCCAAGCAAGTACAGTGTATTGGACGAAAGAGGATCTACTGTTCTTGTCAGGTTCCTAATCAGACTTGAACTAGATATGGCCGTGTGTGTAGGAAGCACAGTTTTTTTGTTCTGAGCAAGCTCACTGTTCGGACCCCTTTGTAAACACAGTAGAGTAGAATTGTGCTCTTTTGTCAGAAGCATAGTGTGTTTCTTGTAAGGCGAGCTAGCGTTTGTTTCCCAGTCCTAAATGGAGTTGAATCCCATGCAGTTTCTTTTCCTACGAGCAAGAGTTGTTTTCTGGTAAGGAAAGTAACTATTGAGCTCCCATTGCCATACACAGTGCAAATAGCACTCGCGTCTGTTCCCAGCAAATACAGTGTATCGGACTGAAGTGGAGCTACTGTTCTTGTCAGTTTCCTAAGCAGAGATGAACTAGATATGGTCTGTGTGTGTAGGAAGCACAGTTCTTTTGTTCTGAGCAAGCTCACTGTTCTGGCCCTATAGGAAACACAGTAGAGTAGAAGAGTGCTCTTTTCTCTAAAGCAGAGTGTGTTTCTTGTAAGGAGAGCTAGCGTTTGTTTCCCAGTCCTAAATGGAGTTGAATCACATGCAGTTTCTGGTCCTATGAGCAAGAGTTGTTTTATGGTAAGAAGAATCACTATTGCGCTGCCATTGCCATACACAGGACAAATAGCACTGTTGTCTGTTCCCAGGAGTACAGTGTATTGGACTGAAGAGGATCTACTGTTCTTGTCAGGTTCCTAAGCAGAATTGAACTAGGTGTGGTGGTGTGTGTAGGAAGCACGTTTTTTTTGTTCTGAGCAAGCTCACTGTTCGGACCTCAGAGGAAACACAGTAGAGTAGCATAGTGCTCTTTTGTCAGAAGCATAGTGTGTTTCTTGTAAGGCGAGCTAGCGTTTGTTTCCCAGTCCTAAATGGAGTTCAATCACAGGCAGTTTCTGGTCCTATGAGCAAGAGTTGTTTTCTGGTAAGGAAAGTTACTATGTTGCTCCCATTGCCATACACAGTGCAAATAGCACTCGCGTCTTTTCCCAGCAAGTGCAGTGTATTGGACTGAATAGGAGCTACTGTTCTTGTCAGTTTCCTAAGCAGAGTTGAACTAGATATGGTCGGTGTGTGTAGGAATCACAGTTCTTTTGTTCTGAGCAAGCTCACTGTTTGGACCCCATAGGAAACACAGTAGAGTAGAAGAGTGCTCTTTTCTCAAAAGCAGAGTGTGTTACTTGTAAGGAGAGCTAGCGTTTGTTTCCCAGTCCTAAATGGAGTTGAATCCCATGCAGTTTCTGGTCCTACGAGCAAGAGTTTTTTTCTGGTAAGAATAGTCAATATTGTGCTGCCATTGCCATACACAGGACAAATAGCACTGGAGTCTGTTCTCAGCAAGTACAGTGTATTGGACTGAAGAGGATCTACTGTTCTTGTCAGGTTCCTAAGCAGAATTGAACTAGATATGGCCGTGTGTGTAGGAAGCACAGTTCTTTTGGTTTGAGCAAGTTCACTGTTCGGACCTCTTAGGAAACACAATAGAGTAGAAGAGTGCTTTTTTCTCTAAATCAGAGTGTGTTTCTTGTAAGGCGAGCTAGTGTTTGTTTCCCAGTCCTAAATGGAGTTGCCTCACATGCAGTTTCTGGTCCTCCGAGCAAGAGTTGTTTTCTGCTAAGAAGAGTCACTATTGTGCTCCCATTGTCATACACAGGGCAAATAGCACTCGCGTCTGTTCCCAGCATGTACAGTGTATTGGACTGAAGAGGATCTACTGTTCTTGTCAGGTTCCTAAGCAGAGTTGAACTAGATATGGCCGTGTGTGTAGGAAGCACAGTTCTTTTGTTCTGAGGAAGCTCACTGTTCTGGCCCTATAGGAAACACAGTAGAGTAGAAGAGTGCTCTTTTCTCAAAAGCAGAGTGTGTTTCTTGTAAGGCGAGGTAGCGTTTGTTTCCCAGTCCTAAATGGAGTGGAATCACATGCAGTTTCTGGTCTTATGAGCAAGAGTTGTTTTCTGGTAAGACGAGTCACTATTGTGCTCCAATTGCCATACAGAGTGCAAAGCGTCTGTTCTGAGCAAGTACAGTGTATTGGACTGAAGAGGAGCTACTGTTCTTGTCAGTTTCCTAAGCAGAGTTGAACTAGATATGGCCCGAGTGTAGGAAGCACAGTTCTTTTCTTCTGAGCAAGCTCACTGTTCTGGCCCTATAGGAAACACAGTAGAGTAGAAGAGTGCTCTTTTCTCTAAAGCAGAGTGTGTTTTTTGTAAGGCGAGCTAGCATTTGTTTCCCAGTCCTAAATGGAGTTGAATCACATGCAGTTTCTGGTCCTACGAGCAAGAGTTGTTTTCTGGTATGAAAAGTCACTATTGTGCTCCCATTGTCATACACAGTGCAAATAGCACTCGCGTCTGTTCCCAGCAAGTACAGTGTATTGGACAGAAGAGGAGGTACTGTTCTTGTCAGTTTCTTAAGCAGAGTTGAAGTAGATATGTCCCGTGTGTGAAGCACAGTTCTTTTGTTCTGAGCAAGCTCACTGTTCTGGCCCTATAGGAAACACAGTAGAGTAGAAGAGTGCTCTTTTCTCAAAAGCAGAGTGTGTTTCTTTTAAGGTGAGCTAGCGTTTGTTTCCCAGTCCTAAATGGATTTGAATCACATGCAGTTTCTGTCCTACGAGCAAGAGATGTTTTCTGTAAAGGAAAGTCACTATTGTGCTCCCTTTGCCATACACAGTGCAAATAGCACTCGCATCTGTTCCCAGCAAGCACAGTGTATTGGACTGAAGAGGAGCTACTGCACTTGTCACTTTCCTAAGCAGAGTTGAACTAGATATGGCCCGTGTGTGTAGGAAGCACAGTTCTTTTGTTCTGAGCAAGCTCACTGTTCTGGCACTATAGGAAACAAAGTAGAGTAGAAGAGTGCTCTTTTCTCAAAAGCAGAATATGTTTTTCCTAAGGCGAGCTAGCGTTTCTTTCCCAGTCCTAAATGGAGTTTAATCACATGCAGTTTCTGGTCCTACAATCAAGAGTAGTTTTCTGGTAAGAAGAGTCACTAATGCACTCCCATTGCCATACACAGGGCAAATAGCACTCACATCTGTTCCCAGCATGTACAGTGTTTTGGACTGAAGAGGCTCTACTGTTCTTGTCAGGTTCCTAAGCAGAGTTGAACTAGATATGGCCGTGTGTGTAGGAAGCACAATTCTTTTGTTCTGATCAAGCTCCCTGTTCTGGCCCTATAGGAAACACAGTAGAGTATAAGTGTGCTCTTTTCTCAAAAGCAGAGTGTGTTTCTTGTACGGCTGGCTAGTGTGTGTTTTGCAGTCAGAAACGGAGTTGAATCTCATGTTGTTTCCGGTCCTACAAGCAAGAGTTGTTTTCTGGTAAGAGGAGTCACTATTGCGCTCCCATTGCCATACACAGTGCAAATAGGACTCGCGTCTCCTACCTGCAAGTACAGTATATTGGACTGAAGAGGAGCTACTGTTCTTGTCAGTTTCCTAAGCAGAGTTGAACTAGATATGGCCCATTTGTGTAGGAATCACAGTTCTTTTGTTCAGAGCAAGCTCACTGTTCTGGCCCTATAGGAAACACAGTAGAGTAGAAGAGTGCTCTTTTCTCAAAGCAGAGTGTGTTTCTTGTAAGGCGAGCTAGAGTTTGTTTCCCAGTCAGAAACGAAGTTGAATCACATGCAGTTTCCGGTCCTACGAGCAAGAGTTGTCTTCTGGTAAGAAGAGTCACTATTGCGCTCCCACTGTCATACACAGGGCAAATAGCAGTGGCGTCTGTTCCCAGCATTTACAGTGTACTGGACTGAAGATGAACTACTGTTCTTGTCAGTTTCCTAAGCAGAGTTGAACTAGATATGGCCCGTGTGTGTAGGAAGCACAGATCTTTTGTTCTGAGCAAGCTCACTGTTCGGACCCCATAGGAAACACAGTAGAATAGAAGAGTGCTCTTTTCTCAAAAGCAAAGTGTGTTTCTTGTAAGGCGAGCTAGCGTTTGTTTTTCAGTCCAAAATGGAGTTGAATCACATGCAGTTTCTGGTCCTACGAGCAAGGGATGTTTTCTGGTAAGGAAAGTCACTATTGTGCTCCCTTTGCCATAAACAGTGCAAATAGCACTCACGTATGTCCAGCAAGTACAGTGTATTGGACTGAAGAGGAGCTACTGTTCTTGTCAGTTTCCTAAGCATTGTTGAACTACAAATGGCCCGTGTGTGTAGGAAGCACAGTTCTTTTATTCTGAGCAAGCTGACTGTTCTGGCCCTACAGGAAACACAGAAGAGTAGAAGAGTGCTCTTTTCTCAGAAGCAGAGTGTATTTCTTGTAAGGCGAGCTGGCGTTTGTTTCCCAGTCCTAAATGGAGTAGAATCACATGCAGTTTTGGTCCTACAAACAAGGGATGTTTTCTGGTAAGGAAAGTCACTATTGTGCTCCCTTTGCCATAAACAGTGCAAATAGCACTCGCGTCTGTTCCCAGCAAGTACAGTGTATTGGACTGAAGAGGAGCTACTGCTCTTGTCAGTTTCCTAAGCAGAGTTGAACTAGATATGGCCCGTGTGTGTAGGAAGCACAGTTCTTTTCTTCTGAGCAAGCTCACTGTTCGGACACCATAGTTAACACAGTAGAGTAGAAGAGTGGTCTTTTCTCAAAAGCAGAATGTGTTTCTTGTAAAGCAAGCTAGTGTTTGTTTCCCAGTCCTAAATGGAGTTCACTCACATGCAGTTTCTGGTCCTACGAGCAAGAGTTGTTTTATTGTAAGAAGAGTCACTATTGCGCTCCCATTGTCATACACAGGGCAAATAGCACTGGCGTGTGTTCCCAGCATGTAAAGTGTATTGGACTGAAGAGGATCTACTCTTCTTTAAGTTTCCTAAGCAGAGTTGAACTAGATATGGCCGGTGTGTGTAGGAAGTACAGTTCTTTTGTTCTGAGCAAGCTCACTGTTTTGGCCCTATAGGAAACACAGTAGAGTAGAAGAGTGCTCTTTTCTCAAAAGCAGAGTGTGTTTCTTGTAAGGCGAGCTAGCGTTTGTTTCCCAGTCCTAAATGGAGTTGAATCACATGCAGTTTCTGGTCCTACAAGCACGAGTTGTTTTGTGGTAAGAAGAGTCACTATTGTGCTCCCTTTGAGATCCACAGGGCAAATAGCACTCGCGTCTGTTCCCAGCAAGTACAGTGTATTGGACTGAAGAGGATCTACTCTTCTTGTCAGTTTCCTAAGCAGAGTTGAACTAGATATGGCCCGTGTGTGTAGGAAGCACAGTTCTTTTGTTCTGAGCAAGCTCACTGTTCAGACCCCATAGGAAACACAGTAGAATAGAAGAGTGCTCTTTTCTCAAAAGCAGAGTGTGATTCTTGTAAGGCGAGCTAGTATTTGTTTCCAAGTCCAAAATCGAGTTGAATCACATGCAGTTTCTGGTCCTACGAGCAAGGGATGTATTCTGGTAAGGAAAGTCACTATTGTGCTCCCTTTGCCATACACAGGGCAAAAAGCACTCACGTCTGTTCGCAGCAAGTACAGTGTATTGGACTGAAGAGGAGCTACTGTTCTCGTCAGTTTCCTAAGCAGAGTTGAACTAGATATGGCCCGGTTGTGTGGGAAGCACAGTTCTTTTGTTCAGAGCAAGCTCACTGTTCTGGCCCTATAGGAAACACAGTAGAGTAGAAGAGTGCTCTTTTCTCAAAAGCAGAGTGTGTTTCTTGTAAGGCGAGCTAGCGTTTGTTTCCAAGTCCTAAATGGAGTTGAATCACATGCAGTTTCTGGTCCTACGAGCAAGAGTTATTTTCTGGTAATAAGAGTCACTATGTGCTACCATTGCCATACACAGTGCAAAGAGCACTCACGTCTGTTCCCAGCAAGTTCACTGTATTGGACAGAATAGGAGCTACAGTTCTTGTCAGTTTCCTAAGCAGAGTTGAACTAGACATGGCCCATGTGTGTGAAGCACAGTTCTTTTGTTCTGAACAAGCTCTAATTTCGGACCCCATAGGAAACACAGTAGAGTAGAAGAGTGCTCTTTTCTCAAAAGCAGAGTGTGTTTCTTGTAAGGCTAGCTAGTGTTTGTTTCCCAGTCAGAAACGAAGTTGAATCACATGCAGTTTCCGGTCCTACGAGCAAGAGTTGTCTTCTGGTAAGAAGAGTCACTATTGCGCTCCCACTGTCATACACAGGGCAAATAGCAGTGGCGTCTGTTCCCAGCATTTACAGTGTACTGGACTGAAGATGAACTACTGTTCTTGTCAGTTTCCTAAGCAGAGTTGAACTAGATATGGCCCGTGTGTGTAGGAAGCACAGATCTTTTGTTCTGAGCAAGCTCACTGTTCGGACCCCATAGGAAACACAGTAGAATAGAAGAGTGCTCTTTTCTCAAAAGCAAAGTGTGTTTCTTGTAAGGCGAGCTAGCGTTTGTTTTTCAGTCCAAAATGGAGTTGAATCACATGCAGTTTCTGGTCCTACGAGCAAGGGATGTTTTCTGGTAAGGAAAGTCACTATTGTGCTCCCTTTGCCATAAACAGTGCAAATAGCACTCACGTATGTCCAGCAAGTACAGTGTATTGGACTGAAGAGGAGCTACTGTTCTTGTCAGTTTCCTAAGCAGAGTTGAACTACAAATGGCCCGTGTGTGTAGGAAGCACAGTTCTTTTATTCTGAGCAAGCTGACTGTTCTGGCCCTACAGGAAACACAGAAGAGTAGAAGAGTGCTCTTTTCTCAGAAGCAGAGTGTATTTCTTGTAAGGCGAGCTGGCGTTTGTTTCCCAGTCCTAAATGGAGTTGAATCACATGCAGTTTTGGTCCTACAAACAAGGGATGTTTTCTGGTAAGGAAAGTCACTATTGTGCTCCCTTTGCCATAAACAGTGCAAATAGCACTCGCGTCTGTTCCCAGCAAGTACAGTGTATTGGACTGAAGAGGAGCTACTGCTCTTGTCAGTTTCCTAAGCAGAGTTGAACTAGATATGGCCCGTGTGTGTAGGAAGCACAGTTCTTTTGTTCTGAGCAAGCTCACTGTTCGGACACCATAGTTAACACAGTAGAGTAGAAGAGTGGTCTTTTCTCAAAAGCAGAATGTGTTTCTTGTAAAGCAAGCTAGTGTTTGTTTCCCAGTCGTAAATGGAGTTCAATCACATGCAGTTTCTGGTCCTACGAGCAAGAGTTGGTTTATTGTAAGAAGAGTCACTATTGCGCTCCCATTGTCATACACAGGGCAAATAGCACTGGCGTGTGTTCCCAGCATGTAAAGTGTATTGGACTGAAGAGGATCTACTCTTCTTTCAGTTTCCTAAGCAGAGTTGAACTAGATATGGCCGGTGTGTGTAGGAAGTACAGTTCTTTTGTTCTGAGCAAGCTCACTGTTTTGGCCCTATAGGAAACACAGTAGAGTAGAAGAGTGCTCTTTTCTCAAAAGCAGAGTGTGTTTCTTGTAAGGCGAGCTAGTGTTTGTTTCCCAGTCCTAAATGGAGTTGAATCACATGCAGTTTCTGGTCCTACAAGCACGAGTTGTTTTGTGGTAAGAAGAGTCACTATTGTGCTCCCTTTGAGATCCACAGGGCAAATAGCACTCGCGTCTGTTCCCAGCAAGTACAGTGTATTGGACTGAAGAGGATCTACTCTTCTTGTCAGTTTCCTAAGCAGAGTTGAACTAGATATGGCCCGTGTGTGTAGGAAGCACAGTTCTTTTGTTCTGAGCAAGCTCACTGTTCAGACCCCATAGGAAACACAGTAGAATAGAAGAGTGCTCTTTTCTCAAAAGCAGAGTGTGATTCTTGTAAGGCGAGCTAGCATTTGTTTCCCAGTCCAAAATCGAGTTGAATCACCTGCAGTTTCTGGTCCTACGAGCAAGGGATGTATTCTGGTAAGGAAAGTCACTATTGTGCTCCCTTTGCCATACACAGGGCAAAAAGCAATTACGTCTGTTCGCAGCAAGTACAGTGTATTGGACTGAAGAGGAGCTACTGTTCTCGTCAGTTTCCTAAGCAGAGTTGAACTAGATATGGCTCGTGTGTGTAGATAGCACAGTTCTTTTGTTCTGAGCAAGCTCACTGTTCTGGCCATACAGGAAACACAGAAGAGAAGAAGAGTGCTCTTTTCTCAGAAGCAGAGTGTATTTCTTGTAAGGCGAGCTAGTGTTTGTTTCCCAGTCCTATATGGAATTGAATCACATGCAGTTTCTGGTACTACGAGCAAGAGTTGTTTTCTGGTAAGAAGAGTCACTGTTGTGCTTCCATTTCCATACACAGTGCAAATGGCACTCGCGTCTGTTCACAGCAAGTACAGTGTATTTGACAGAAGAGGAGCTACTGTTCTTGTCAGTTTCCTAAGCAGAGTTGAACAAGATATGGCCCGTGTGTGTGAAGCACAGTTCTGTTGTGCTGAGCAAGCTCAACTTTTGGACCCCATAGTAAACACAGTAGAGTAGAAGAGTGCTCTTTTCTCAAAAGCAGAGTGTGTTTCTTGGAAGGTGAGCTATCGTTTGTTTCCGAGTCCTAAATGGAGTTGAATCACATGCAGTTTCTGGTCCTACGAGCAAGAGTTGTTTTCTGCAAAGAAGAGTCACTATTGTGCTTCCATTTCCATACACAGTGCAAATGGCACTCGCGTCCGTTCACAGCAAGTACAGTGTATTTGACAGAAGAGGAGCTACTGTTCTTGTCAGTTTCCTAAGCAGAGTTGAACTAGATATGGCCTGTGTGTGTGAAGCACAGTTCTGTTGTGCTGAGCAAGCTCAATTTTCGGACCCCATAGTAAACACCGTAGAGTAGATGAGTGCTCTTTTCTCAAAAGCAGAGTGTGTTTCTTGGAAGGTGAGCTATCGTTTGTTTCCGAGTCCTAAATGGAGTTGAATCACATGCAGTTTCTGGTCCTACGAGCAAGAGTTGTATTCTGCTAAGAAGAGTCACTATTGTGCTCCCATTGTCATACACAGGGCAAATAGGACTCGTGTCTGTTCCCAGGATGTACAGTGTATTGGACTGAAGAGGATCTACTGTTCTTGTCATTTTCCAAAGCAAAGTTGAACGAGATATGGCCCGTGTGTGTAGGAAGTACACTTCTTTTGTTCTGAGCAAGCTCACTCTTCTGGCCCTATAGGAAACACAGTAGAGTAGAAGAGTGCTCTTTTCTCAAAAGCAGAATATGTTTCTTGTAAGGCAAGCTAGCGTTTGTTTCCCAGTCCTAAATGGAGTTGAATCACATGCAGTTTCTGGTCCTACAAGCAAGACTTGTTTTGTGGTAAGAAGAGTCACTATTGTGCTTCCTTTGCCATACACAGGGCAAATAACACTCGCATCTGTTCCCAGCAAGTACAGTGTATTGGACTGAAGAGGATCTACTATTCTTGTCAGTTTCCTAAGCAGAGTTGAACTAGATATGGCCCGTGTGTGTAGGAAGCACAGTTCTTTTGTTCTGAGCAAGCTCACTGTTCAGACACCATAGGAAACACAGTAGAATAGAAGAGTGCTCTTTTCTCAAAAGCAGAGTGTGTTTCTTGTAGGGCGAGCTAGCATTTGTTTCCCAGTCCAAAATTGAGTTGAATCACATGCAGTTTCTGGTCCTACGAGCAAGAGATGTATTCTGGTAAGGAAAGTCACTATTGTGCTCCCTTTGACATAAACAGTGCAAATAGCACTCACGTCTGTTCCCAGCAAGTACAGTGTATTGGACTGAAGAGGAGATAAAGTTTTCGTCAGTTTCCTAAGCAGAGTTGAACTAGATATGGCTCCTGTGTGTAGGAAGCACAGTTCTTTTGTTCTGAGCAAGCTCACTGTTCTGGCCCTATAGGAAACACAGTAGAGTAGAAGAGTGCTCTTTGATCAAAATCAGAGTGTGTTTCTTGTAAGGTGAGCTAGCGTTTGTATCCCAGTCCTAAATGGAGTTGAATCACATGCAGTTTTTGGTCCTACGAGCAAGGGATGTTTTCTGGTAAGGAAAGTCACTATTGTGCTCCCTTTGCCATAAACAGTGCAAATAGCACTTGCGTCTGTTCCCAGCAAGTACAGTGTATTGGACTGAAGAGGAGCTACTGTTCTTGTCAGTTTCCTAAGCAGAGTTGAACTAGATATGGCCTGTGTGTGTAAAAAGCACACTTCTTTTGTTCTGATCAAGCTCACTGCTCGGACATCATAGTTAACACAGTAGAGTAGAAGAGTGCTCTTTTCTCAAAAGCAGAGTGTGTTTCTTGTAAGGCAAGCTAGCGTTTGTATCCCACTCCTAAATGGAGTTGAATCACATGCAGTTTCTAATCCTAGGAACAAGAGTTGTTTTCTGGTAAGAAGAGTCACTATTGCGCTTGAATTGTCATACACAGGGCAAATAGCACTGGCTTCTGTTCCCAGCATGTACAGTGTATTGGACTGAAGAGGATCTACTGTTCTTGTCAGTTTCCTAAGCAGAGTTGAACTAGATATAGCCGGTGTGTGTAGGAAGCACAGTTCTTTTGTTCTGAGCAAGCTCACTGTTTTGGCCCTATAGGAAACACAGTAGAGTAGAAGAGTGCTCTTTTCTCAAAAGCAGTGTGTGTTTCTTGTAAGGCGAGCTAGCGTTTGTTTCCCAGTCCTAAATGGAGTTGAATCACATGCAGTTTCTGGTCCTACAAGCACGAGTTGTTTTGTGGTAAGAAGAGTCACTATTGTGCTCCCTTTGCCATCCACAGGGCAAATAGCACTCGCGTCTGTTACCAGCAAGTACAGTGTATTGGACTGAAGAGGAGCTACTGTTCTCGTCAGTTTCCTAAGCAGAGTTGAACTAGATATGGCCCGTGTGTGTAGGAAGCACAGTTCTTTTGTTCTGAGCAAGCTCATTGTTCAGACCCCATAGGAAACACAGTAGAATAGAAGAGTGCTCTTTTCTCATAAGCAGAGTGTGTTTCTTGTAAGGCGAGCTAGCATTTGTTTCCCAGTCGAAAATCGAGTTGAATCACTTGCAGTTTCTGGTCCTACGAGCAAGAGATGTATTCTGGTAAGGAAAGTCACTATTGTGCTCCCTTTGCCATAAACAGTGCAAATAGCACTCACGTCTGTTCCCAGCAAGTACAGTGTATTGGACTGAAGAGGAGCTACAGTTCTCGTCAGTTTCCTAAGCAGAGTTGAACTAGATATGGCTCGTGTGTGTAGGAAGCACAGTTCTTTTGTTCTGAGCAAGCTCACTGTTCTGGCCCTATAGGAATCACATGCAGTTTCTGGTCCTACGAGCAAGAGTTGTTTTCTGGTAAGAAGAGTCACTATTGCGCTCCCTTTGCCATACACAGTGCAAATAGCACTCGCGTCTGCTCCCAGCAAGTACAGTGTATTGGACTGAAGAGGAGCTACAGTTCTCGTCAGTTTCCTAAGCAGAGTTGAACTAGATATAGCCCGTGTGTTTAGGAAGCACAGTTCTTTTGTTCTGAGCAAGCTCACTGTTCTGGCCCTATAGGAAACACAGTAGAGTAGAAGAGTGCTCTTTGCTCAAAAGCAGAGTGTGTTTCTTGTAAGGTGAGCTAGCGTTTGTTTCCCAGTCCTAAATGGAGTTGAATCACATGCAGTTTTTGGTCCTATGAGCAAGGGATGTTTTCTGGTAAGGAAAGTCACTATTGTGCTCCCTTTGCCATAAACAGTGCAAATAGCACTCGTGTCTGTCCCAGCAAGTACAGTGTATTGGACTGAAGAGGAGCTACTGTTCTTGTCAGTTTCCTAAGCAGAGTTGAACTAGATATGGCCCGTGTGTGTAAAAAGCACACTTCTTTTGTTCTGATCAAGCTCACTGCTCGGACCTCATAGTTAACACAGTAGAGTAGAAGAGTGCTCTTTTCTCAAAAGCAGAGTGTGTTTCTTGTAAGGCGAGCTAGCGTTTGTTTCCCAGTCCTACATGGAGTTGAATCACATGCAGTTTCTGATCCTAGGAGCAAGAGTTGTTTTCTGGTAAGAAGAGTCACTATTGCGCTCCCCTTTTCATACACAGGGCAAATAGCACTGGCGTCTGTTCCCAGCATGTACAGTGTATTGGACTGAAGAGGATCTACTGTTCTTGTCAGTTTCCTAAGCAGAGTTCAACTAGATATGGCTGGTGTGTGTAGGAAGCACAGTTCTTTTGTTCTGAGCAAGCTCACTGTTTTGGCCCTATAGGAAACACAGTAGAGTAGAAGAGTGCTCTCTTCTCAAAAGCAGAGTTTGTTTCTTATAAGGCGAGCTAGCTTTTGTTTCCCAGTCCTAAATGGAGTTGAATCACATGCCGTTTCTGGTCCTACAAGCAAGAGATGTTTTCTAGTAAGAAGGGTCACTATTGCGCTCCCATTGCCATACACAGGGCAAATAGGACTCGCGTCTTTTCCCAGGATGTACAGTGTATTGGATTGAAGAGGATCTACTGTTCTTGTCAGTTTCCTAAGCAAAGTTGAACTAGATATGGCCCGTGTGTGTAGGAAGTACACTTCTTTTGTTCTGAGCCAGCTCACTCTTCTGGCCCTATAGGAAACACAGTAGAGTAGAAGAGTGCTCTTTTCTCAAAAGCAGAATGTGTTTCTTGTAAGGCGAGCTAGAGTTTGTTTCCCAGTCCTAAATGGAGTTCAATCACATGCAATTTCTGGTCCTACGAGCAAGAGTTGTTTTATGGTAAGCAGAGTCACTATTGCGCTCCCATTGTCATACACAGGGCAAAAAGCACTGGCGTCTGTTCCCAGCATGTACAGTGTATTGGACTGAAGAGGATCTACTGTTCTTGTCAGATTCCTAAGTAGAGTTGTACTATATATGGCCCGTGTGTAGGAAGCACAGTTCTTTTGTTCTGAGCAAGCTCACTGTTCGGACCCCATAGGAAACAAAGTAGAATAGAAGAGTGCTCTTTTCTCAAAAGCAGAGTGTGTTTCTTGTAAAGCGAGCTAGCGTTTGTTTCCCAGTCCTAAATGGAGTTGAATCCCATGCAGTTTCTGTTCCTACGAGCACGAGTTGTTTTGTGGTAAGAAGAGTCACTATTGTGCTCCCTTTTTCATACACAGGGCAAATAGCACTGGCGTCTGTTCCCAGCAAGTACAGTGTATTGGACTGAAGAGGAGCTACTGTTCTTGTCAGTTTCCTAAGCAGAGTTGAACTAGATATGGCCCGTGTGTGTAGGAAGCACAGTTCTTTTGTTCTGAGCAAGCTCACTGTTCTGGCCCTATAGGAAACACAGAAGAGGAGAAGAGTGCTCTTTTCTCTGAAGCAGAGTTTCTTTCTTATAAGGAGAGCTAGCGTTTGTTTCCCAGTCCTAAATGGAGTTGAATCACATGCAGTTTCTGGTCCTAGGAGCAAGAGTTGTTTTCTGGTAAGAAGAGTCACTATTGTGCTACCATTGCCATACTCAGTGCAAATAGCACTCACGTCTGTTCCCAGCAAGTACAGTGTATTGGACAGAAGAGGAGCTAATGTTCTTGTCAGTTTCCTAAGCAGAGTTGAACTAGATATGGCCCGTGTGTGTGAAACACATTTCTTGTGTTCTGAGCAAGCTCACTGTTTTGGCCTATAGGAAACACAGTAGAGTAGAAGAGTGCTCTTTTCTCAAAATCAGAGTGTATTTCTTGTAAGGCGAGCTGGCGTTTGTTTCCCAGTCCTAAATGGAGTTGAATCACATGCAGTTTTGGTCCTACAAACAAGGGATGTTTTCTGGTAAGGAAAGTCACTATTGTGCTCCCTTTGCCATAAACAGTGCAAATAGCACTCGCGTCTGTTCCCAGCAAGTACAGTGTATTGGACTGAAGAGGAGCTACTGCTCTTGTCAGTTTCCTAAGCAGAGTTGAACTAGATATGGCCCGTGTGTGTAGGAAGCACAGTTCTTTTGTTCTGAGCAAGCTCACTGTTCGGACACCATAGTTAACACAGTAGAGTAGAAGAGTGGTCTTTTCTCAAAAGCAGAATGTGTTTCTTGTAAAGCAAGCTAGTGTTTGTTTCCCAGTCGTAAATGGAGTTCAATCACATGCAGTTTCTGGTCCTACGAGCAAGAGTTGGTTTATTGTAAGAAGAGTCACTATTGCGCTCCCATTGTCATACACAGGGCAAATAGCACTGGCGTGTGTTCCCAGCATGTAAAGTGTATTGGACTGAAGAGGATCTACTCTTCTTTCAGTTTCCTAAGCAGAGTTGAACTAGATATGGCCGGTGTGTGTAGGAAGTACAGTTCTTTTGTTCTGAGCAAGCTCACTGTTTTGGCCCTATAGGAAACACAGTAGAGTAGAAGAGTGCTCTTTTCTCAAAAGCAGAGTGTGTTTCTTGTAAGGCGAGCTAGTGTTTGTTTCCCAGTCCTAAATGGAGTTGAATCACATGCAGTTTCTGGTCCTACAAGCACGAGTTGTTTTGTGGTAAGAAGAGTCACTATTGTGCTCCCTTTGAGATCCACAGGGCAAATAGCACTCGCGTCTGTTCCCAGCAAGTACAGTGTATTGGACTGAAGAGGATCTACTCTTCTTGTCAGTTTCCTAAGCAGAGTTGAACTAGATATGGCCCGTGTGTGTAGGAAGCACAGTTCTTTTGTTCTGAGCAAGCTCACTGTTCAGACCCCATAGGAAACACAGTAGAATAGAAGAGTGCTCTTTTCTCAAAAGCAGAGTGTGATTCTTGTAAGGCGAGCTAGCATTTGTTTCCCAGTCCAAAATCGAGTTGAATCACCTGCAGTTTCTGGTCCTACGAGCAAGGGATGTATTCTGGTAAGGAAAGTCACTATTGTGCTCCCTTTGCCATACACAGGGCAAAAAGCAATTACGTCTGTTCGCAGCAAGTACAGTGTATTGGACTGAAGAGGAGCTACTCTTCTCGTCAGTTTCCTAAGCAGAGTTGAACTAGATATGGCTCGTGTGTGTAGATAGCACAGTTCTTTTGTTCTGAGCAAGCTCACTGTTCTGGCCATACAGGAAACACAGAAGAGAAGAAGAGTGCTCTTTTCTCAGAAGCAGAGTGTATTTCTTGTAAGGCGAGCTAGTGTTTGTTTCCCAGTCCTATATGGAATTGAATCACATGCAGTTTCTGGTACTACGAGCAAGAGTTGTTTTCTGGTAAGAAGAGTCACTGTTGTGCTTCCATTTCCATACACAGTGCAAATGGCACTCGCGTCTGTTCACAGCAAGTACAGTGTATTTGACAGAAGAGGAGCTACTGTTCTTGTCAGTTTCCTAAGCAGAGTTGAACAAGATATGGCCCGTGTGTGTGAAGCACAGTTCTGTTGTGCTGAGCAAGCTCAACTTTTGGACCCCATAGTAAACACAGTAGAGTAGAAGAGTGCTCTTTTCTCAAAAGCAGAGTGTGTTTCTTGGAAGGTGAGCTATCGTTTGTTTCCGAGTCCTAAATGGAGTTGAATCACATGCAGTTTCTGGTCCTACGAGCAAGAGTTGTTTTCTGCAAAGAAGAGTCACTATTGTGCTTCCATTTCCATACACAGTGCAAATGGCACTCGCGTCCGTTCACAGCAAGTACAGTGTATTTGACAGAAGAGGAGCTACTGTTCTTGTCAGTTTCCTAAGCAGAGTTGAACTAGATATGGCCTGTGTGTGTGAAGCACAGTTCTGTTGTGCTGAGCAAGCTCAATTTTCAGACCCCATAGTAAACACCGTAGAGTAGATGAGTGCTCTTTTCTCAAAAGCAGAGTGTGTTTCTTGGAAGGTGAGCTATCGTTTGTTTCCGAGTCCTAAATGGAGTTGAATCACATGCAGTTTCTGGTCCTACGAGCAAGAGTTGTATTCTGCTAAGAAGAGTCACTATTGTGCTCCCATTGTCATACACAGGGCAAATAGGACTCGTGTCTGTTCCCAGGATGTACAGTGTATTGGACTGAAGAGGATCTACTGTTCTTGTCATTTTCCAAAGCAAAGTTGAACGAGATATGGCCCGTGTGTGTAGGAAGTACACTTCTTTTGTTCTGAGCAAGCTCACTCTTCTGGCCCTATAGGAAACACAGTAGAGTAGAAGAGTGCTCTTTTCTCAAAAGCAGAATATGTTTCTTGTAAGGCAAGCTAGCGTTTGTTTCCCAGTCCTAAATGGAGTTGAATCACATGCAGTTTCTGGTCCTACAAGCAAGACTTGTTTTGTGGTAAGAAGAGTCACTATTGTGCTTCCTTTGCCATACACAGGGC
The DNA here is from genome assembly GCF_949786415.1 of Peromyscus eremicus. Taxonomy (NCBI): domain Eukaryota; kingdom Metazoa; phylum Chordata; class Mammalia; order Rodentia; family Cricetidae; genus Peromyscus; species Peromyscus eremicus. The sequence continues at coordinate 62,414 of NW_026734840.1, forward strand.
AAATAACACTCGCATCTGTTCCCAGCAAGTACAGTGTATTGGACTGAAGAGGATCTACTATTCTTGTCAGTTTCCTAAGCAGAGTTGAACTAGATATGGCCCGTGTGTGTAGGAAGCACAGTTCTTTTGTTCTGAGCAAGCTCACTGTTCAGACACCATAGGAAACACAGTAGAATAGAAGAGTGCTCTTTTCTCAAAAGCAGAGTGTGTTTCTTGTAGGGCGAGCTAGCATTTGTTTCCCAGTCCAAAATCGAGTTGAATCACATGCAGTTTCTGGTCCTACGAGCAAGAGATGTATTCTGGTAAGGAAAGTCACTATTGTGCTCCCTTTGACATAAACAGTGCAAATAGCACTCACGTCTGTTCCCAGCAAGTACAGTGTATTGGACTGAAGAGGAGATAAAGTTTTCGTCAGTTTCCTAAGCAGAGTTGAACTAGATATGGCTCCTGTGTGTAGGAAGCACAGTTCTTTTGTTCTGAGCAAGCTCACTGTTCTGGCCCTATAGGAAACACAGTAGAGTAGAAGAGTGCTCTTTGATCAAAATCAGAGTGTGTTTCTTGTAAGGTGAGCTAGCGTTTGTATCCCAGTCCTAAATGGAGTTGAATCACATGCAGTTTTTGGTCCTACGAGCAAGGGATGTTTTCTGGTAAGGAAAGTCACTATTGTGCTCCCTTTGCCATAAACAGTGCAAATAGCACTTGCGTCTGTTCCCAGCAAGTACAGTGTATTGGACTGAAGAGGAGCTACTGTTCTTGTCAGTTTCCTAAGCAGAGTTGAACTAGATATGGCCTGTGTGTGTAAAAAGCACACTTCTTTTGTTCTGATCAAGCTCACTGCTCGGACATCATAGTTAACACAGTAGAGTAGAAGAGTGCTCTTTTCTCAAAAGCAGAGTGTGTTTCTTGTAAGGCAAGCTAGCGTTTGTATCCCACTCCTAAATGGAGTTGAATCACATGCAGTTTCTAATCCTAGGAACAAGAGTTGTTTTCTGGTAAGAAGAGTCACTATTGCGCTTGAATTGTCATACACAGGGCAAATAGCACTGGCTTCTGTTCCCAGCATGTACAGTGTATTGGACTGAAGAGGATCTACTGTTCTTGTCAGTTTCCTAAGCAGAGTTGAACTAGATATAGCCGGTGTGTGTAGGAAGCACAGTTCTTTTGTTCTGAGCAAGCTCACTGTTTTGGCCCTATAGGAAACACAGTAGAGTAGAAGAGTGCTCTTTTCTCAAAAGCAGTGTGTGTTTCTTGTAAGGCGAGCTAGCGTTTGTTTCCCAGTCCTAAATGGAGTTGAATCACATGCAGTTTCTGGTCCTACAAGCACGAGTTGTTTTGTGGTAAGAAGAGTCACTATTGTGCTCCCTTTGCCATCCACAGGGCAAATAGCACTCGCGTCTGTTACCAGCAAGTACAGTGTATTGGACTGAAGAGGAGCTACTGTTCTCGTCAGTTTCCTAAGCAGAGTTGAACTAGATATGGCCCGTGTGTGTAGGAAGCACAGTTCTTTTGTTCTGAGCAAGCTCATTGTTCAGACCCCATAGGAAACACAGTAGAATAGAAGAGTGCTCTTTTCTCATAAGCAGAGTGTGTTTCTTGTAAGGCGAGCTAGCATTTGTTTCCCAGTCGAAAATCGAGTTGAATCACTTGCAGTTTCTGGTCCTACGAGCAAGAGATGTATTCTGGTAAGGAAAGTCACTATTGTGCTCCCTTTGCCATAAACAGTGCAAATAGCACTCACGTCTGTTCCCAGCAAGTACAGTGTATTGGACTGAAGAGGAGCTACAGTTCTCGTCAGTTTCCTAAGCAGAGTTGAACTAGATATGGCTCGTGTGTGTAGGAAGCACAGTTCTTTTGTTCTGAGCAAGCTCACTGTTCTGGCCCTATAGGAATCACATGCAGTTTCTGGTCCTACGAGCAAGAGTTGTTTTCTGGTAAGAAGAGTCACTATTGCGCTCCCTTTGCCATACACAGTGCAAATAGCACTCGCGTCTGCTCCCAGCAAGTACAGTGTATTGGACTGAAGAGGAGCTACAGTTCTCGTCAGTTTCCTAAGCAGAGTTGAACTAGATATAGCCCGTGTGTTTAGGAAGCACAGTTCTTTTGTTCTGAGCAAGCTCACTGTTCTGGCCCTATAGGAAACACAGTAGAGTAGAAGAGTGCTCTTTGCTCAAAAGCAGAGTGTGTTTCTTGTAAGGTGAGCTAGCGTTTGTTTCCCAGTCCTAAATGGAGTTGAATCACATGCAGTTTTTGGTCCTATGAGCAAGGGATGTTTTCTGGTAAGGAAAGTCACTATTGTGCTCCCTTTGCCATAAACAGTGCAAATAGCACTCGTGTCTGTGCCAGCAAGTACAGTGTATTGGACTGAAGAGGAGCTACTGTTCTTGTCAGTTTCCTAAGCAGAGTTGAACTAGATATGGCCCGTGTGTGTAAAAAGCACACTTCTTTTGTTCTGATCAAGCTCACTGCTCGGACCTCATAGTTAACACAGTAGAGTAGAAGAGTGCTCTTTTCTCAAAAGCAGAGTGTGTTTCTTGTAAGGCGAGCTAGCGTTTGTTTCCCAGTCCTACATGGAGTTGAATCACATGCAGTTTCTGATCCTAGGAGCAAGAGTTGTTTTCTGGTAAGAAGAGTCACTATTGCGCTCCCCTTTTCATACACAGGGCAAATAGCACTGGCGTCTGTTCCCAGCATGTACAGTGTATTGGACTGAAGAGGATCTACTGTTCTTGTCAGTTTCCTAAGCAGAGTTCAACTAGATATGGCTGGTGTGTGTAGGAAGCACAGTTCTTTTGTTCTGAGCAAGCTCACTGTTTTGGCCCTATAGGAAACACAGTAGAGTAGAAGAGTGCTCTCTTCTCAAAAGCAGAGTTTGTTTCTTATAAGGCGAGCTAGCTTTTGTTTCCCAGTCCTAAATGGAGTTGAATCACATGCCGTTTCTGGTCCTACAAGCAAGAGTTGTTTTCTAGTAAGAAGGGTCACTATTGCGCTCCCATTGCCATACACAGGGCAAATAGGACTCGCGTCTTTTCCCAGGATGTACAGTGTATTGGATTGAAGAGGATCTACTGTTCTTGTCAGTTTCCTAAGCAAAGTTGAACTAGATATGGCCCGTGTGTGTAGGAAGTACACTTCTTTTGTTCTGAGCCAGCTCACTCTTCTGGCCCTATAGGAAACACAGTAGAGTAGAAGAGTGCTCTTTTCTCAAAAGCAGAATGTGTTTCTTGTAAGGCGAGCTAGAGTTTGTTTCCCAGTCCTAAATGGAGTTCAATCACATGCAATTTCTGGTCCTACGAGCAAGAGTTGTTTTATGGTAAGCAGAGTCACTATTGCGCTCCCATTGTCATACACAGGGCAAAAAGCACTGGCGTCTGTTCCCAGCATGTACAGTGTATTGGACTGAAGAGGATCTACTGTTCTTGTCAGATTCCTAAGTAGAGTTGTACTATATATGGCCCGTGTGTAGGAAGCACAGTTCTTTTGTTCTGAGCAAGCTCACTGTTCGGACCCCATAGGAAACAAAGTAGAATAGAAGAGTGCTCTTTTCTCAAAAGCAGAGTGTGTTTCTTGTAAAGCGAGCTAGCGTTTGTTTCCCAGTCCTAAATGGAGTTGAATCCCATGCAGTTTCTGTTCCTACGAGCACGAGTTGTTTTGTGGTAAGAAGAGTCACTATTGTGCTCCCTTTTTCATACACAGGGCAAATAGCACTGGCGTCTGTTCCCAGCAAGTACAGTGTATTGGACTGAAGAGGAGCTACTGTTCTTGTCAGTTTCCTAAGCAGAGTTGAACTAGATATGGCCCGTGTGTGTAGGAAGCACAGTTCTTTTGTTCTGAGCAAGCTCACTGTTCTGGCCCTATAGGAAACACAGAAGAGGAGAAGAGTGCTCTTTTCTCTGAAGCAGAGTTTCTTTCTTATAAGGAGAGCTAGCGTTTGTTTCCCAGTCCTAAATGGAGTTGAATCACATGCAGTTTCTGGTCCTAGGAGCAAGAGTTGTTTTCTGGTAAGAAGAGTCACTATTGTGCTACCATTGCCATACTCAGTGCAAATAGCACTCACGTCTGTTCCCAGCAAGTACAGTGTATTGGACAGAAGAGGAGCTAATGTTCTTGTCAGTTTCCTAAGCAGAGTTGAACTAGATATGGCCCGTGTGTGTGAAACACATTTCTTTTGTTCTGAGCAAGCTCACTGTTTTGGCCTATAGGAAACACAGTAGAGTAGAAGAGTGCTCTTTTCTCAAAATCAGAGTGTGTTTCTTGTAAGGCAAGCTAGCTTTTGTTTCCCAGTCCTAAATGTAGTTGAATCACATGCAGTTTCTGGTCCTACAAGCAAGAGTTGTTTTCTAGTAAGAAGAGTCACTATTGTGCTCCCATTGCCATACACAGGGCAAATAGGACTCGTGTCTGTTCCCAGGATGTACAGTGTATTGGACTGAAGAGGATCTACTCTTCTTGTCAGTTTCCTAAGCAAAGTTGATCTAAATATGGCCCGTGTGTAGGAAGTACACTTCTTTTGTTCTGAGAAAGCTCACTGTTCTGGTCCTATAGGAAACACAGTAGAGTAGAAGAGTGCTCTTTTCTCAAAAGCAGAGTGTGTTTCCTGTAAAGCGAGCTAGCGTTTGTTTCCCAGTCCTAAATGGAGTTGAATCCCATGCAGTTTCTGGTCCTATGAGCAAGAGTTGTTTTCTGGTAAGAAGAGTCATTATTGTGCTCCCATTGTCATACACTGTGCAAATAGCACTGGCGTCTGTTGCCAGCATGTACAGTGTATTGGACTGAAGATGATCTACTGTTCTTGTCAGTTTCCTAAGCAGAGTTGAACTAGATATGTCCCGTGTGTGTAGGAAGCACAGTTCTTGTGTTCTGAGCAAGCTCAATCTTCTGGCCTATAGGAAACACAGTAGAGTAAAAGAGTGCTCTTTTCTCAAAAGCAGAGTGTGTTTCTTGTAAGGCGAGCTTGCGTTTGTTTCCCAGTCCTAAATGGAGTTGAATCACATGCAGTTTCTGGTCATACGAGCAAGAGTTGTTTTCTGGTAAGAAGAGTCACTCTTGCGCTCCTATTGTCATACACAGGGCAAATAGCACTGGCGTCTGTTCCCAGCATGCACAGTGTGTTGGACAGAAGAGGAGCTACTGTTCTTGTCAGTTTCCTAAGCAGAGTTGAACTACATATGGCCCGTGTGTGTAAAAAGCACACTTCTTTTGTTCTGATCAAGCTCACTGCTCGGACCTCATAGTTAACACAGTAGAGTAGAAGAGTGCTCTTTTCTCAAAAGCAGAGTGTGTTTCTTGTAAGGCGAGCTAGCGTTTGTTTCCCACTCCTAAATGGAGTTGAATCACATGCAGTTTCTGATCCTAGGAACAAGAGTTGTTTTCTGGTAAGAAGAGTCGCTATTGCGCTCGAATTGTCATACACAGGGCAAATAGCACTGGCTTCTGTTCCCAGCATGTACAGTGTATTGGACTGAAGAGGATCTACTGTTCTTGTCAGTTTCTAAGCAGAGTTGAACTAGATATGGCCGGTGTGTGTAGGAAGCACAGTTCATTTGTTCTGAGCCAGCTCACTGTTTTGGCCCTATAGGAAACACAGTAGAGTAGAAGAGTGCTCTCTTCTCAAAAGCAGAGTGTGTTTCTTATAAGGCAAGCTAGTTTTGTTTCCCAGTCCTAAATGGAGTTGAATCACATGCAGTTTCTGGTCCTACAAGCAAGAGTTGTTTTCTAGTAAGAAGAGTCACTATTGTGCTCCCATTGCCATACACAGGGCAAATAGGACTCGCGTCTGTTCCCAGGATGTACAGTGTATTGGACTGAAGAGGATCTACTGTTCTTGTCAGATTCCTAAGTAGAGTTGAACTAGATATGGCCCGTGTGTGTAGGAAGCACAGTTCTTTTGTTCTGAGCAAGCTCACTGTTCGGACCCCATAGGAAACAAAGTAGAATAGAAGAGTGCTCTCTTCTCAAAAGCAGAGTGTGTTTCTTGTAAAGCGAGCTAGCATTTGTTTCCCAGTCCTAAATCGAGTTGAATCACATGCAGTTTCTGGTCCTACAAGCAAGAGTTGTTTTCTGGTAAGAAGAGACACTATTGCGCTCCCATTGTCATACACAGGGCAAATAGCACTCGCGTCTGTTCCGGGGATGTACAGTGTATTGGACTGAAAATGATCTACTGTTCTTGTCAGTTGCCTAAGCAGAGTTGAACTAGATATGGCCCGTGTGTAGGAAGCACAGTTCTTTTGTTCTGAGCAAGCTCACTCTTCTGGCCTATAGGAAACACAGTAGAGTAGAAGAGTGCTCTTTTCTCAAAAGCAGAGTGTGTTTCTTGTAATTCGAGCTTGCGTTTGTTTCCCAGTCCAAAATGGAGTTGAATCAAATGCAGTTTCTGGTCATACGAGCAAGAGTTGTTTTCTGGAAAGGAAAGTCACTATTGTGCTCCCTTTGCCATACACAGTGCAAACAGCACTCTCGTCTGTTCCCAGCAAGTACAGTGTATTGGACTGAAGAGGAGCTACTGTTCTTGTCAGTTTCCTAAGCAGAGTTGAACTAGATATGGCTCGTGTGTGTAGGAAGCACAGTTCTTTGGTTCTGAGCAAGCTCACTGTTCAGACCTCATAGGAAACACAGTGGAATAGAAGAGTGCTCTTTTCTCAAAAGGAGAGTGTGTTTCTTGTAAGGCAAGCTAGCGTTTGTTTCCCAGTCCAAAATGGAATTGAATCACATGCAGTTTCTGGTCCTACGAGCAAGGGATGTTTTCTGGTAAGGAAAGTCACTATTGTGCTCCCTTTGCCATAAAGAGTGCAAATAGCACTCGCGTCTGTTCCCAGCAAGTACAGTGTATCGGACTGAAGAGGAGCTACTGTTCTTGTCAGTTTCCTAAGCAGAGTTGACCTAGATATGGGCCGTGTGTGTAGGAAGCACAGTTCTTTTGTTCTGAGCATGCTCACTGTTCTGGCCCTATAGGAAACACAGAAGAGTAGAAGAGTGCTCTTTTCTCAGAAGCAGAGTTTGTTTCTTTTAAGGCAAGGTAGCGTTTGTTTCCCAGTCCTAAATGGAGTTGAATCACATGCGGTTTCTGGTCCTACGAGCAAGAGTTGTTTTCTGGTAAGAAGAGTCACTATTGTGCTACCATTGCCATACTCAGTGAAAATAGCACTCGCGTCTGTTCCCAGCAAGTACAGTGTATTGGACAGAAGAGGAGCTACTGTTCTTGTCAGTTTCCTAAGCAGAGTTGAAATAGATATAGCCAATGTGTGTAGGAAGCACAGTTCTTTTGTTCTGAGCAAGCTCACTCTTTTGACCCTATAGGAAACACAGGACAGTAGAAGAGTGCTCTTTTTCAAAAGCAGACTGTGTTTCTTGTAAGGCGAGCTAGCTTTTGTTTCCCAGTCCTAAATGGAGTTGAATCCCATGCAGTTTCTGGTCCTACGAGCAAGAGTTGTTTTCTGGAAAGGAAAGTCACTATTGTGCTCCCTTTGCCATACACAGTGCAAATCGCACTCGCGTCTGTTCCCAGCAAGTACAGTGTATTGGACTGAAGAGGAGCTACTGCTCTTGTCAGTTTTCTAAGCAGAGTTGAACTAGATATTGCCCCTGTGTGTAGGAAGCACAGTTCTTTTGTTCTGAGCAAGCTCACTGTTTGGACCCCATAGGAAACACAATAGAATAGAAGAGTGCTCTTTTCTCAAAAGCAGAATGTGTTTCTTGTAAGGCGAGCTTGCGTTTGTTTACCAGTCCTAAATGGAGTTGAATCACATGCAGTTTCTGGTCCTACGAGCAAGAGTTGTTTTCTGGTAAAAAGAGTCACTATTGCGCTCCTATTGATATATACAGGGCAAATAGCACTGGCGTCTGTTCCCAGCATGTACAGTGTGTTGGACTGATGATGATCTACTCTTCTTGTCAGTTTCCTAAGCAGAGTTGAACTAGCCATGGCCCGTGTGTGTAGGAAGCACAGTTCTTTTTTTCTGAGCAAGCTCACTCTTCTGGCCTATAGGAAACACAGTAGAGTAGAAGAGTGCTCTTTTCTCAAAAGCAGAGTGTGTTTTTTGTAAGGCGAGCTTTCGTTTGTTTCCCAGTCCTAAATGGAGTTGAATCACATGCAGTTTCTTGTCCTACGAGCAAGAGTTGTTTTCTGGAAAGGAAAGTCACTATTGTGCTCCCTTTGCCATACACAGTGCAAATAGCACTCGCGACTGTTCCCAGCAAGTACAGTGTATTGGACTGAAGAGGAGCTACTGCTCTTGTCAGTTTCCTCAGCAGAGTTGAACTAGATATGGACCGTGTGTGTAGGAAGCACAGTTCTTTTGTTCTGAGCAAGCTCACTGTTCTGGCCCTATAGGAAACACAGTAGAGTAGAAGAGTGCTCTTTTCTCCAACGCAGAGTGTGTTTCTTCTAAGGCGAAATAGCGTTTGTTTCCAAGTCCTAAATGGAGTTGAATCACATGCAGTTACTAGTCCTACAAGCAAGAGTTGTTTTCTGGTAAGAAGAGTCACTATTGCGCTCCCATTGCCATACACAGGGCAAATAGCACTCGCGTCTGTTCCCAGCATGTACAGTGTATAGCACTGAAGAGGATCTACTGTTCTTGTCAGTTACCTATGCAGAGTTGAACTAGAAATGGCCCGTGAATGTAGGAAGCACAGTTCTTTTGTTCTGAGCAAGCTCATTTTTCGGACTCCATAGGAAACACAGTAGAATAGAAGAGTGCTCCTTTCTCAAAAGCAGAGTGTGTTTCTTGTAAGGCTAGCTAGTGTTTGTTTCCCAGTCAGAAACAGATTTGACTCTCATGAGTTTCTGGTCCTATGAGAAAGAGTTGTTTTCTGGTAAGAGGAGTCACTATTTCGCTCCCATTGCCATACACAGTGCAAATAGGACTCGCGTCTGCGACCTGCAAGTACAGTGTATTGGACTGAAGAGGAGCTACTGTTCTTGTCAGTTTTTTAAGCAGAGTTGAACTAGATATGGCCCGTTTGTGTAGGAAGCACAGTTCTTTTGTTCTGAGCAAGCTCACTGTTCTGGCCCTATAGGAAACAGTGTAGAGTAGAAGAGTGCTCTTTTCTCAAAAGCAGAGTGTGTTTGTTTTAAAGCGAACTAGCATTTGTTTCCCAGTCCTAAATGGATTTGAATCACATGCAGTTCCAGGTCCTACGAGCAAGAGTTGTTTTCTGGTAAGGAAAGTCACTATTGTGCTCCTTTTGCCATGCACAGAGCAAATAGCACTCGTGTCTGTTCCCAGCAAGTACAGTGTATTGAACTGAAGAGGATCTACTGTTCTTGTCAGTTTCCTCAGCAGAGTTGAACTAGATATGGCCCGTGTGTGTAGGAAACACAGTTCTTTTGTTCTGAGCAAGCTCACTGTTTGGACCCCATAGGAAACACAGTAGAATAGAAGAGTGCTCTTTTCTCAAAACCAGAGTGTGTTTCTTGTAAGGCGAGCTAGCGTTTGTTTCCCAGTCCAAAATCGAGTTGAATCACATGCAGTTTCTGGTCCTAAGAGCAAGGGATGTTTTCTGGTAAGGAAAGTCACTATTGTGCTCCCTTTGCCATAAACAGTGCAAATAGCACTCGCGTCTGTTCCCAGCAAGTACAGTGTATTGAACTGAAGAGGATCTACTGTTCTTGTCAGTTTCCTCAGCAGAGTTGAACTAGATATGGCCCGTGTGTGTAGGAAGCACAGTTCTTTTGTTCTGAGCAAGCTCACTGTTCTGGCCCTATAGGAAACACAGAAGAGTAGAAGAGTGCTCTTTTTTCAGAAGCAGAGTGTGTTTCTTGTAAGCCGAGCTAGCGTTTGTTTCCCAGTCCTAAATGGAGTTGAATCACATGCAGTTTCTGGTCCTATGAGCAAGAGTTGTTTTCTGGTAAGAAGAGTCACTATTGTGCTACCATTGCTATACACAGTGCAAATAGCACTCGCGTCTGTTCCCAGCAAGTACAGTGTATTGGACTGAAGAGGAGCTACTGTTCTTGTCAGTTTCCTTAGCAGAGTTGAACTAGACATGGCCCGTGTGTGTAGGAAGCACAGTTCTTTTGTTCTGAGCAAGCTCACTGTTCTGGCCCTATAGGAAACACAGAAGAGTAGAAGAATGCTCTTTTCTCAGAAGCAGAGTGTGTTTCTTGTAAAGCGAGCTAGCGTTTGTTTCCCAGTCCTAAATGGCGTTGAATCACATGCAGTTTCTGGTCCTACGAGCAAGAGTTGTTTTCTGGTAAGAAGAGTCACTATTGTGCTACCATTGCCATACACAGTGCAAATAGCACTCCCGTCTGTTCCCAGCAAGTACAGTGTATTGGACAGAAGAGGAGCTACTGTTCTTGTCAGTTTCCTAAGCAGAGTTGAACTAGCTATGGCCGGTGTGTGTAGGAAGCACAGTTCTTTTGTTCTGAGCAAGCTCAATTTTTGGACCAAATAGTAAACACAGTAGAGTAGAAGAGTGCTCTTTTCTCAAAAGCAGATTGTGTTTCTTGTAAGGCTAGCTCATGTTTGTTTCCCAGTTCTAAATGGAGTTGAGTCACATGCAGTTTTTGGTCCTATGAACAAGGGATGTTTTCTGGTAAGGAAAATCACTATTGTGCTCCCTTTGCCATAAACAGTGCAAATAGCACTCGCGTCTGTTCCCAGCAAGTACTGTGTATTGGACTGAAGAGGAGCTACTGTTCTTGTCAGTTTCCTAAGCAGAGTTGAACGAGATATGGCCCGTGTGTGTAGGAAGCACAGTTCTTTTGTTCTGAGCAAGCTCACTGATCTGGTTCTTTAGGAAACACAGAAGAGTAGAAGAGTGCTCTTTTCTCAAAAGCAGAGTGTGTTTCTTGTAAGGTGAGCTAGCGTTTGTTTCCCAGTCCTAAATGGAGTTGAATCACATGCAGTTTCTGGTCCTATGAGCAAGAGTTGTTTTCTGGTAAGAAGAGTCACTATTGTGCTACCATTGCCATACTCAGTGCAAATAACACTCGCGTCTGTTCCCAGCAAGTACAGTGTATTGGACAGAAGAGGAGCTACTGTTCTTGTCAGTTTCCTAAGCAGAGTTGAACTAGATATGGCCCGTGTGTGTAGGAAGCACATTTCTTTTGTTCTTAGCAAGCTCACTGTTCTGGCCCTATAGACAACACAGAAGAGTAGAAGAGTGCTCTTTTCTCAGAAGCAGAGTTTGTTTCTTGTAAGGCGAGCTAGCGTTTTTCTCCCAGTCCTAAATCGAGTTGAATTACATGCAGTTTCTTGTCCTATGAGCAAGAGTGTTTTCTGGTAAGAAGAGTCACTATTGCGCTCCTATTGCCATACACAGTGCAAACAACCCTCGCTACTGTTCTTTGCATGTACAGTTTATTGGACAGAAGAGGAGCTACTTTTCTTGTCAGGTTCCTAGAGCAGAGTCGAACAAGATATGGCCCGTGTGTGTATAAAGCACAGTTCTTTTGTTCTGAGCAAGCTCACTGTTCGGACCCCATAGGAAACACCGTAGAGTAGAAGAGTGCTCTTTTCTCAAAAGCAGAGTGTATTTCATTAAGGCCAGCTAGCGTTTGTTTCCCAGATCTAAATGCAGTTGAATCACATGTAGTTTCTGATCCTAGGAGCAAGAGTTTTTTTCTGGTAAGAAGAGTCACTATTGCGCTCCCATTGTCATACCCAGGGCAAATAGCACTGGCGTCTGTTCCCAGCATGTACAGTGTATTGGACTGAAGAGGATCTACTGTTCTTGTCAGTTTCCTAAGCAGAGTTGAACTAGCCATGGCCCGTGTGTGTAGGAAGCACAGTTCTTTTGTTCTGAGCAAGCTCACTCTGGTGGCCTATAGGAACAACAGTAGAGTAGAAGAGTGCTCTTTTCTCAAAAGCAGATTGTGTTTTTTGTAAGGCGAGCTTGCGTTTGTTTCCCAGTCCTAAATGGAGTTGAATCACATGCAGTTTCTAGTCCTACGAGCAAGAGTTGTTTTCTGGAAAGGAAAGTAACTATTGTGCTCCCTTTGCCATACACAGTGCAAATAGCACTCTCGACTGTTCCCAGCAAATACAGTGTATTGGACTGAAGAGGAGCTACTGCTCTTGTCAGTTTCCTAAGCAGAGTTGAACTAGATATGGACCCTGTGTGTAGGAAGCACAGTTCTTTTGTTCTGAGCAAGCTCACTGTTCTGGCCCTATAGGAAACACAGTAGAGTAGAAGAGTGCTCTTTTCTCAAAAGCAGAGTGTGTTTCTTCTAAGGCGAAATAGCGTTTGTTTCCAAGTCCTAAATGGAGTTGAATCACATGCAGTTTCTGGTCATACGAGCAAGAGTTGTTTTCTGGAAAGGAAAGTCACTATTGTGCTCCCTTTGCCATACACAGTGCAAATCGCACTCGCGTCTGTTCCCAGCAAGTACAGTGTATTGGACTGAAGAGGAGCTACTGCTCTTGTCAGTTTCCTAAGCAGTGTTGAACTAGATATTGCCCGTGTGTGTAGGAAGCACAGTTCTTTTGTTCTGAGCAAGCTCACTATTCGGACCCCATAGGAAACACAGTGGAATAGAAGAGTGCTCTTTTCTCAAAAGGAGAGTGTGTTTCTTGTAAGGCAAGCTAGCGTTTGTTTCCCAGTCCCAAATGGAGTTGAATCACATGCAGTTTTTGGTCCTATGAGCAAGGGATGTTTTCTGGTAAGGAAAATCACTATTGTGCTCCGTTTGCCATAAACAGTGCAAATAGCACTCGCGTCTGTTCCCAGCAAGTACAGTGTATTGGACAGAAGAGGAGCTACTGTTCTTGTCAGTTTCCTAAGCAGAGTTGAACTAGATATGGCCCGTGTGTGTAGTAAGCACAGTTCTTTTGTTCTGAGCAAGCTCACTGTTCTGGCCCTATAGACAACACAGAAGAGAGAAGAGTGCTCTTTTCTCAGAAGCAGAGTTTGTTTCTTGTAAGGCGAGCTAGCGTTTGTCTACCAGTCCTAAATGGAGTTGAATTACATGCAGTTTCTTGTCCTACGAGCAAGAGTTGTTTTCTGGTAAGAAGAGTCACTATTGCACTCCTATTGCCATACACAGTGCAAACAACACTCGCTACTGTTCTTTGCATGTACAGTGTATTGGACAGAAGAGGAGCTACTGTTCTTGTCAGGTTCCTAAGCAGAGTTGAAGTAGATATGGCCCTTGTGTGTAGGAAGCACAGTTCTTTTGTTCTGAGCAAGCTCACTCTTCTGGCCTATAGGAAACACAGTAGAGTAGAAGAGTGCTCTTTTCTCAAAAGCAGAGTGTGTTTTTTGTAAGGCGAGCTTTCGTTTGTTTCCTAGTTCTAAATGGAGTTGAATCACATGCAGTTTCTTGTCCTACGAGCAAGAGTTGTTTTCTGGAAAGGAAAGTCACTATTGTGCTCCCTTTGCCATACACAGTGCAAATAGCACTCGCGACTGTTCCCAGCAAGTACAGTGTATTGGACTGGAGAGGAGCTACTGCTCTTGTCAGTTTCCTAAGCAGAGTTGAACTAGATATGGACCGTGCGTGTAGGAAGCACAGTTCTTTTGTTCTGAGCAAGCTCACTGTTCTGGCCCTACAGGAAACACAGTAAAGTAGAAGAGTGCTCTTTTCTCCAACGCAGAGTGTGTTTCTTCTAAGGCGAAATAGCGTTTGTTTCCAAGTCCTAAATGGAGTTGAATCACATGCAGTTTCTGGTCCTACAAGCAAGAGTTGTTTTCTTGTAAGAAGAGTCACTATTGCGCTCCCATTGCCATACACAGGGCAAATAGCACTCGCTTCTGTTCCCAGCAGGTACAGTGTATTGCACTGAAGAGGATCTACTGTTCTTATCAGTTACCTATGCAGAGTTGAACTAGAAATGGCCCGTGAATGTAGGAAGCACATTTCTTTTGTTCTGAGCAAGCTCATTGTTCGGACTCCATAGGAAACACAGTAGAATAGAAGAGTGCTCTTTTCTCAAAAGCAGAGTGTGTTTCTTGTAAGGCTAGCTAGTGTTTGTTTCCGAGTCAGAAACAAATTTGAATCTCATGAGTTTCTGGTCCTACGAGAAAGAGTTGATTTCTGGTAAGAGGAGTCACTATTTCGCTCCCATTGCCATACACAGTGCAAATAGGACTCGCGTCTGCGACCTGCAAGTACAGTGTATTTGACTGAAGAGGAGCTACTGTTCTTGTCAGTTTCCTAAGCAGAGTTGAACTAGATATGGCCCGTTTGTGTAGGAAGCACAGTTCTTTTGTTCTGAGCAAGCTCACTGTTCTGGCCTATAGGAAACACAGTAGAGTAGAAGAGTGCTCTTTTCTCAAAAGCAGAGTGTGTTTGTTTTAAGTTGAACTAGCATTTGTTTCCCAGTCCTAAATGGAGTTGAATCACATGCAGTTTCTGGTCTTACGAGCAAGAGTTGTTTTCTGGTAAGGAAAGTCACTATTGTGCTCCTTTTGCCATACACAGTGCAAATAGCACTCGTGTCTGTTCCCAGCAAGTACAGTGTATTCGACTGAAGAGGATCTACTGTACTTGTCAGTTTCCTAAGCAGAGTTGAACTAGATATGGCCCGTGTTTGTAGGAAGCACAGTTCTTTTGTTCTGAGCAAGCTCACTGTTCGGACCTCAAAGGAAACACAGTAGAATAAAAGAGTGCTCTTTTCTCAAAAGCAGAGTGTGTTTTTTTGTAAGGCGAGCTAGCGTTTGTTTCCCAGTCCAAAATCGAGTTGAATCACATGCAGTTTCTTGTCCTACGAGCAAGGGATGTTTTCTGGTAAGGAAAGTCACTATTGTGCTCCCTTTGCAATAAACAGTGCAAATAACACTCGCGTCTGTTCCCAGCAAGTACAGTGTATTGGACTGAAGAGGAGCTACTATTCTTGCAGTTTCCTAAGCAGAGTTGAACTAGATATAGCCCGTGTGTGTAGGAAGCACAGTTCTTTTGTTCTGAGCAAGCTCACTGTTCTGGCCCTATAGGAAACACAGAAGAGTAGATGAGTGCTCTTTTTTCAGAAGCAGAGTGTGTTTCTTGTAAGGCGAGCTAGGGTTTGTTTCCCAGTCCTAAATGGAGTTGAATCACATGCAGTTTCTGGTCCTACGAGCAAGAGTTGTTTTCTGGTAAGAAGAGTCACTATTGTGCTACCATTGCCATACACAGTGCAAATAGCACTCGCGTCTGTTCCCAGCAAGTACAGTGTATTGGACTGAAGAGGAGCTACTATTCTTGCAGTTTCCTAAGCAGAGTTGAACTAGATATGGCCCGTGTGTGTAGGAAGCACAGTTCTTTTGTTCTGAGCAAGCGCACTGTTGTGGCCTTATAAAAAACACAGAAGAGTAGAAGAGTGCTCTTTTTTCAGAAGCAGAGTGTGTTTCTTGTAAGGCGAGCTAGCGTTTGTTTCCCAGTCCTAAGTGGAGTTGAATCACATGCAGTTTCTGGTCCTACGAGCAAGAGTTGTTTTCTGGTAAGAAGAGTCACTATTGTGCTACCATTGCCATACACAGTGCAAATAGCACTCGCGTCTGTTCCCAGCAAGTACAGTGTATTGGACTGAAGAGGAGCTACTATTCTTGCAGTTTCCTAAGCAGAGTTGAACAAGATATGGCCCGTGTGTGTAGGAAGCACAGTTCTTTTGTTCTGAGCAAGCGCACTGTTGTGGCCCTATAAAAAACACAGAAGAGTAGAAGAGTGCTCTTTTTTCAGAAGCAGAGTGTGTTTCTTGTAAGGCGAGCTAGCGTTTGTTTCCCAGTCCTAAGTGGAGTTGAATCACATGCAGTTTCTGGTCCTACGAGCAAGAGTTGTTTTCTGGTAAGAAGAGTCACTATTGTGCTACCATTGCCATACACAGTGCAAATAGTACTCTCGTGTGTTCCCAGCAAGTACAGTGTATTGGACAGAAGAGGAGCTACTGTTCTTCTCAGTTTTTTAAGCAGAGTTGAACTAGATATGGCCTGTGTGTGTAGGAAGCACAGTTCTTTTGTTCTGAGCAAGCTCACTTTTCAGACCCCATAGGAAACCCAGTAGAGTAGAAGAGTGCTCTTTTCTCAAAAGCAGAGTGTGTTTCTTGTAAGGCGAGCTAGCGTTTGTTTCCCAGTCCTAAATGGAGTTGAATCACATGCAGTTTCTGATCCTAGGAGCAAGAGTTGTTTTCTGGTAAGAAGAGTCACTATTGTGCTCCCATTGTCATACACAGGGCAAATAGCACTGGCGTCTGTTCCCAGCATGTACAGTGTATTGGACTGAAGAGGAGATACTGTTCTTGTCAGTTTCCTAAGCAGAGTTGAACTAGACATGGCCCATGTGTGTAGGAAGCACAGTTCTTTTGTTCTGAGCAAGCTCACTGTTCTGGCCCTATAGGAAACACAGAAGAGTAGAAGAGTGCTCTTTCCTCAGAAGCAGAGTGTGTTTCTTGTAAGGCGAGCTAGCGTTTGTTTCCCAGTCCTAAATGGAGTTGAATCACATGCAGTTTCTGGTCCTACGTGCAAGAGTTGTTTTCTGGTAAGAAGAGTCACTATTGTGCTACCATTGCCATACACAGTGCAAATAGCACTCGCGTCTGTTCCCAGCAAGTACAGTGTATTGGACAGAAGAGGAGCTACTGTTCTTGTCAGTTTCCTAAGCAGAGTTGAACTAGCTATGGCCCGTGTGTAGGAAGTACAGTTCTTTTGTTCTGAGCAAGCTCAATTTTCGGAGCAAATAGTAAACACAGTAGAGTAGAAGAGTGCTCTTTTCTCAAAAGCAGAGTGTGTTTCTTGTAAGGCTAGCTAGTGTTTGTTTCCCAGTTCTAAATGGAGTTGAATCACATGCAGTTTTTGGTCCTATGAGCAAGGGATGTTTTCTGGTAAGGAAAGTCACTATTGTGCTCCATTTGCCATAAAGAGTGCAAATAGCCCTCACGTCTGTTCCCAGCAAGTACTGTGTATTGGACTGAAGAGGAGCTACTGTTCTTGACAGTTTCCTAAGCAGAGTTGAACTAGATATGGCCCGTGTGTGTAGGAACCACAGTTCTTTGTTCTGAGCAAGCTCACTGTTCTGGTACTTTAGGAAACACAGAAGAGTAGAAGAGTGCTCTTTTCTCAAAAGCAGAGTGTGTTTCTTGTAAGGTGAGCTAGCGTTTGTTTCCCAGTCCTAAATGGAGTTGAATTACATGCGGTTTCTTGTCCTATGAGCAAGAGTTGTTTTCAGGTCAGAAGAGTCACTATTTCATTCCTATTGCCATACACAGTGCAAACAACACTCGCGGCTGTTCTTTGTAAGTACAGTGTATTTGACAGAAGAGGAGCTACTGTTCTTGTCAGTTTCCTAAGCAGAGTTGAACTAGATATGCCCGGTGTGTGTAGGAAGCACAGATCTTTTGTTCTGAGCAAGCTCACTGTTTTGGCCCTAAAGGAAACACAGTAGAGTAGAAGAGTGCTCTTTTCTCAAAAGCAGAGTGTGTTTCTTGTAAGGCGAGCTAGCTTTTGTTTCCCAGTCCTAAATGTAATTGAATCACATGCAGTTTCTGGTCCTACAAGCAAGAGATGTTTTCTAGTAAGAAGAGTCACTATTTCGCTCCCATTGCCATACACTGGGCAAATAGGACTCGCGTCTGTTCCCAGGATGTACAGTGTATTGGACTGAAGAGGATCTACTGTTCTTGTCAGTTTCCTAAGCAGAGATGAACTAGATATGGCCCGTGTGTGTAGTAAGCACAGTTCTTTTGTTCTGAGCAAGCTCACTCTTCTGGCTTATAGGAAACACAGTACAATAGAAGAGTGCCCTTTTCTCAAAAGCAGAGTGTGTTTCTTGTAAGGCGAGCTAGCGTTTGTTTCCCAGTCCAAAATGGACTTGAATCACCTGCAGTTTCTGGTCCTACGAGCAAGGGAAGTTTTCTGGTAAGTTAAGTCACTATTGTGCTCCCTTTGCAATAAACATTGCAAATAGCACTCGCGTCTGTTCCCAGCAAGTACAGTGTATTGGACTGAAGAGGAGCTAGTGTTCTTGTCAGTTTCCTAAGCAGAGTTGAACTAGATATGGCCCGTGTGTGTAGGAACCACAGTTCTTTTGTTCTGAGCAACCTCACTGTTCTGGCCCTATAGGAAACACAGAAGAGTAGAAGAGTGCTCTTTTCTCAGAAGCAGAGTTTGTTTCTTGTAAGGCGAGCTAGCGTTTGTTTCCCAGGCCTAAATGGAGTTGAATCACATGCAGTTTCTGGTCCTATGAGCAAGAGTTGTTTTCTGGTAAGAAGAGTCACTACTGTGCTACCATTGCCATACACAGTTAAAATAGCACTCGCGTCTGTTCCCAGCAAGTACAGTGTATTCGACAGAAAAGGAGCTACAGTTCTTGTTTGTTTCCTAAGGAGAGTTGAACTAGATATGGCCCGTGTGTGTAGGAAGCACAGTTCTTTTGTTCTGAGCAAGCTCACTGTTCAGACACCATAGAAAACACAGTAGAGTAGAAGAGTGCTCTTTTCTCAAAAGCAGAGTGTGTTTCTTGTAAGGCTAGCTAGTGTTTGTTTCCCAGTCAGAAACGGAGTTGAATCCCATGCAGTTTCTGGTCCTACGAGCAAGAGTTGTTTTCTGGTAAGAAGAGTCACTATTTCGCTCCCATTGCCATGCACAGGGCAAATAGCACTCGCGTCTGCTCCCAGCAAGTACAGTGTATTGGACTGAAGAGGAGCTACTGTTCTTGTCAGTTTCCTAAGCAGAGTTGAACTAGATATAGCCCGTGTGTGTAGAAAGCACAGTTCTTTTGTTCTGAGCAAGCTCACTGTTCTGGCCCTGTAGGAAACACAGTAGAGTAGAAGAGTGCTCTTTTCTCAAAAGCAGAGTGTGTTTCTTGTAAGGCGAGCTAGCGTTTGTTTCCCAGTCCTAAATTGAATTGAATCACATGCAGTTTCTCATCCTAGGAGCAAGACTTGTTTTCTGGTAAGAAGAGTCACTATTGTGCTCCCATTGACATACACAGGGCAAATAGCACTGGCGTCTGTTCCCAGCATGTACAGTGTATTGGACTGAAGAGGATCTACTGTTCTTGTCAGTTTCCTAAGCAGAGTTGAACTACATATGGCCCGTGTGTGTAGGAAGCACAGTTCTTTTGTTCTGAGCAAGCTCACTGTTTAGGCCCTATAGGAAACACAGTAGAACAGAAGAGTGCTCTTTTCTCAAAAGCAGAGTGTGTTTCTTGTAAGGCGAGCTAGGGTTTGTTTCCCAGTCCAAAATCGAGTTGAATCACATGCAGTTTCTGGTCCTATGAGCAAGGGATGTTTTCTGGTAAGGAAAGTCACTATTGTGCTCCCTTTGCCATAAACAGTGCAAATAGCACTCGCGTCTGTTCCCAGCAAGTACAGTGTATTGGACTGAAGAGGAGCTACTGTTCTTGTCAGTTTCCTAAGCAGAGTTGAACGAGATATGGCCCGTGTGTGTAGGAAGCACAGTTCTTTTGTTCTGAGCAAGCTCACTGTTCTGGTCCTTTAGGAAACACAGAAGAGTAGAAGAGTGCTCTTTTCTCAAAAGCAGAGTGTGTTTCTTATAAGGCTAGCTAGCGTTTGTTTCCCAGTCCAAAATGGACTTGAATCACATGCAGTTTCTGGACCTACGAGCAAGGGAAGTTTTCTGGTAAGTTAAGTCACTATTGTGCTCCCTTTGCAATAAACAGTGCAAATAGCACTCGCGTCTGTTCCCAGCAAGTACAGTGTATTGGACTGAAGAGGAGCTACTGCTCTTGTCAGTTTCCTAAGCAGAGTTGAACTTGCTATGGCCCGTGTGCATAGGAAGCACAGTTCTTTTGTTCTGAGCAAGCTCACTGTTCTGGCCCTATAGGAAACACAGTAGAGTAGAAGAGTGCTCTTTTCTCAAAAGCAGAGTGTGTTTCTTGTAAGGCGAGCTAGCGTTTGTTTCCCAGTCCCAAATGGAGTTGAATCACATGCAGTTTCTTATCCTAGGAGCAAGATTTGTTTTCTGATAAGAAGAGTCACTATTGCGCTCCCATTTTCATACACAGGGCAAATAGCACTGGCGTCTGTTGCCAGCATGTACAGTGTATTGGACTGAAGAGGATCTACTGTTCTTGTCAGTTTCCTAAGCAGAGTTGAACTAGATATAGCCCATGTGTGTAGGAAGCACATTCTTTTGTTCTGAGCAAGCTCACTGTTTTGGCCCTATAGGAAACACAGTAGAGTAGAAGAGTGCTCTTTCCTCAAAAGCAGACTGTGTTTCTTGTAAGGCGAGCTAGCTTCTGTTTCCCAGTCCTAAATGGAGTTGAATCACATGCAGTTTCTGGTCCTATGAGCAAGAGTTGTTTTCTGGTAAGAAGAGTCACTATTGTGCTCCCTTTGCCATACACAGGTCAAATAGCACTCGCGTCTGTTCCCAGCAAGTACAGTGTATTGGACTGAAGAGGATCAACTGTTCTTGTCAGTTTCCTAAGCAGAGTTGAACTAGATATGGCCCGTTTTTTTAGGAAGCACAGTTCTTTTGTTCTGAGCAAGCTCACTGTTCGGACCCCATAGGAAACACAGTAGAATAGAAGAGTGCTCTTTTCTCAAAAGCAGAGTGTGTTTCTTGTAAAGCGTGCTAGTGTTTGTTTCCCAGTCCTAAATGGAGTTGAATCATATGCAGTTTCTGGTCCTATGAGCAAGAGTTGTTTTCTGGTAAGAAGAGTCACTATTGTGCTCCCATTGTCATACACAGGGAAAATAGCACTGGGGTCTGTTCCCTTCATGTACAGTGTATTGGACTGAAGATGATCTAATGTTCTTGTCAGTTTCCTAAGCAGAGCTGAACTAGATATGGCCCGTGTGTGTAGGAAGCACAGTTCTTTTGTTCTGAGCAAGCTCACTCTTCTGGCCCTATAGGAAACACAGTAGAGTAGAAGAGTGCTCTTTTCTCAAAAGCAGAATGTGTTTCTTGTAAGGCGAGCTAGCGTTTGTTTCCCAGTCCTAAATGGAGTTCAATAACATGCAGTTTCTGGTCCTATGAGCAAGAGTTGTTTTCTGGTAAGTAGAGTCACTATTGCGCTCCCATTGTCATACACAGGGCAAATAGCACTGGCGTCTGTTCCCAGCATGTAAAGTGTATTGGACTGAAGAGGATCTACTGTTCTTGTCAGTTTCCTAAGCAGAGTTGAACTAGATATGGCCCGTGTGTGTAGGAAGCACAGTTCTTTTGTTCTGAGCTAGCTCACTCTTCTGGCCTATAGGAAACACAGTAGAGTAGAAGAGTGCTCTTTTCTCAAAAGCAGAGTGTGTTTCTTGTACTGCGAGCTTGTGTTTGTTTCCCAGTCCTAAATGGAGTTCAATCACATGCAGTTTCTGGTCCTACAATCAAGAGTTGTTTTCTGGAAAGGAAAGTCACTATTGTGCTCCCTTTGCCATACACAGTGCAAATAGCACTCGCGTCTGTTCCCAGCAAGTACAGGGTACTGGACTGAAGAGGAGCTACTGCTATTGTCAGTTTCCTAAGCAGAGTTGAACTAGATATGGCCCGTGTGTGTAGGAAGCACATTTCTTTGTTCTGAGCAAGCTCACTGTTCGGAATCCATAGGAAAAACAGTAGAAGAGTGCTCTTTACTCAAAAGCAGAGTGTGTTTCTTGTAAGGCGAGCTAGTGTTTTTTTCCCAGTCCTAAATGGAGTTGAATCACATGCAGTTACTGGTCCTACGATCAAGAGTTGTTTTCTGGTAAGAAGAGTCACGATAGCCCTCCCATTGTCATACACAGGGCAAATAGCACTCGCGTCTGTTCCCAGCAAGTACAGTGTATTGGACTGAAGATGATCTACTGTTCTTGTCAGTTTCCTAAGCAGAGTTGAACTAGATATGGCCCGTGTGTTTAGGAAGCACAGTTCTTTTGTTCTGAGCAAGCTCACTGTTCGGACCCCATAGGAAACACAGTAGAATAGAAGAGTGCTCTTTTCTCAAAAGCAGAGTGTGTTTCTTGTAAGGCGAGCTAGCGTTTGTTTCCCAGTCCAAAATGGAGTTGAATCACATGCAGTTTCTGGTCCTACGAGCAAGGGATGTTTTCTGGTAATGATAGTCACTATTGTGCTCCCTTTGCCATAAACAGTGCAAATAGCTCTCACGTCTTTTCCCAGCAAGTACAGTGTATTGGACTGAAGAGGAGCTAGTGTTCTTGTCAGTTTCCTAAGCAGAGTTTTAACTAGATATGGCCCGTGTGTGTAGGAAGCACAGTTCTTTTGTTCTGAGCAAGCTCACTGTTCTGGCCCTATAGGAAACACAGAAGAGTAGAAGAGTGCTCTTTTCTCATAAGCATAGTTTGTTTCTTGTAAGGCGTGCTAGCGTTTGTTTCCCAGTCCTAAATGGAGTTGAATTACATGCAGTTTCTTGTCTTATGAGCAAGAGTTGTTTTCTGGTAAGAAGAGTCACTATTGCGCTCCTATTGCCATACACAGTGCAAACAACACTCGCTATTGTTCTTTGCAAGTACATTGTATTGGACAGAAGAGGAGCTAATGTTCTTGTCAGTATCCTAAGCAGAGTTGAACTAGATATGGCCCGTGTGTGTAGGAAGCACAGTTCTTTTGTTCTGAGCAAGGTCACTGTTCGGACCCCATAGGAAACACAGTAGAATAGAAGAATGCTTTTTTCTCAAAAGCAGATTGTGTTTCTTGTAAGGCTAGCTAGTGTTTGTTTCCCAGTCAGAAACATATTTGAATCTCATGAGTTTCTGGTCCTACGAGCAAGAGTTGTTTTCTGGTAAAAGGAATCAGTATTTTGCTCCCATTGCCATACACAGTGCAAATAGGACTCGCTTATGTTCCCAGCATGTACAGTGTATTGCACTGAAGAGGATCTACTGTTCTTGACAGTTACCTAAGCAGAGTTGAACTAGATATGGCCCGTGTGTGAAGGAAGCACAGTTCATTTGTTCTGAGCAAGCTCACTGTTCAGACCCCATAGGAAACACAGTAGAATAGAAGAGTGCTCTTTTCTCAAAACCAGAGTGTGTTTCTTGTAAGGCGAGCTAGCGTTTGTTTCCCAGTCCAAAATGGAGTTGAATCACATGCAGTTTCTGGTCCTACGAGCAAGGGATGTTTTCAGGTAAGGAAAGTCACTATTGTGCTTCCTTTGCCATAAACAGTGCAAATAGCACTCATGTCTGTTCCCAGCAAGTACAGTGTATTGGACTGAAGAGGAGCTACTGTTCTTGTCAGTTTCCTAAGCAGAGTTGAACGAGATATGGCCCGTGTGTGTAGGAAGCACAGTTCTTTTGTTCTGAGCAAGCTCACTGTTCTGGTCCTTTAGGAAACACAGAAGAGTAGAAGAGTGCTCTTTTCTCAAAAGCAGAGTGTATTTCTTGTAAGGTGAGCTAGCGTTTGTTTCCCAGTTCTAAATGGAGTTGAATTACATGCAGTTTCTTGTCCTATGAGCAAGAGTTGTTTTCTGGTAAGAAGAGTCACTATTGCGCTCCTATTGCCATACACAGTGCAAAAACACTCGCTACTGTTCTTTGCAAGTACAGTGTATTTGACAGAAGAGGAGCTAATGTTCTTGTCAGTTTCCTAAGCTTCGTAAAACTAGATATGGCCCGTGTGTGTAGGAAGCACAGTTCTTTTGTTCTGAGCAAGCTCACTCTTCTGGCCTATAGGAAACACAGTAGAGTAGAAGAGTGCTCTTTTCTCAAAAGCAGAGTGTGTTTCTTGTAAGACGAGCTTGCATTTGTTTCCCAGTCCTAAATGGAGTTGGATCACATGCAGTTTCTGGTCCTACAAGCAAGAGTTGTTTTCTGGAAAGGAAAGTCACTATTGTGTTCCCTTTGCCATACACAGTGCAAATAGCACTCGCGTCTGTTCCCAGCAATTACAGTGTATTGGACTGAAGAGGAGCTAGTGCTCTTGTCAGTTTCCTAAGCAGAGTTGAACTAGATATAGCCCGTGTGTGTAGGAAGCACAGTTTTTTTGTTCTGAGCAAGCTCACTGTTCGGACCCCATAGGAAACACAGTAGAATAGAAGAGTTCTCTTTTCTCAAAAGCAGAGTGTGTTTCTTGTAAGGCGAGCTTGCGTTTGTTTCCCAGTCCTAAATGGAGGTGAATCACATGCAGTTTCTGGGCCTACGAGCAAGAGTTGTTTTCTGGTAAGAAGAGTCACTATTGCGCTCCCATTGTCATACACAGGGCAAATAGCACTGGCGTCTGTTCCCAGCATGTAAAGTGTATTGGACTGAAGATGATCTACTGTTCTTGTCAGTTTCCTAAGCAGAGTTGAACTAGATATGGCCCGTGTGTGTAGGAAGCACAGTTCTTTTGTTCTGAGCAAGGTCACTGTTCGGACCCCATAGGAAACACAGTACAATAGAAGAGTGCCCTTTTCTCAAAAGCAGAGTGTGTTTCTTGTAAGGCGAGCTAGCGTTTGTTTCCCAGTCCAAAATGGACTTGAATCACATGCAGTTTCTGGTCCTACGAGCAAGGGAAGTTTTCTGGTAAGTTAAGTCACTATTGTGCTCCCTTTGCAATAAACAGTGCAAATAGCACTCGCGTCTGTTCCCAGCAAGTACAGTGTATTGGACTGAAGAGGAGCTAGTGTTCTTGTCAGTTTCCTAAGCAGAGTTGAACTAGATATGGACCGTGTGTGTAGGAACCACAGTTCTTTTGTTCTGAGCAAGCTCACTGTTCTGGCCCTATAGGAAACACAGAAGAGTAGAAGAGTGCTCTTTTCTCAGAAGCAGAGTTTGTTTCTTGTAAGGCGAGCTAGCGTTTGTTTCCCAGGCCTAAATGGAGTTGAATCACATGCAGTTTCTGGTCCTATGAGCAAGAGTTGTTTTCTGGTAAGAAGAGTCACTACTGTGCTACCATTGCCATACACAGTTAAAATAGCACTCGCGTCTGTTCCCAGCAAGTACAGTGTATTCGACAGAAAAGGAGCTACAGTTCTTGTTTGTTTCCTAAGGAGAGTTGAACTAGATATGGCCCGTGTGTGTGAAGCACAGTTCTTTTGTTCTGAGCAAGCTCACTGTTCGGACACCATAGAAAACACAGTAGAGTAGAAGAGTGCTCTTTTCTCAAAAGCAGAGTGTGTTTCTTGTAAGGCTAGCTAGTGTTTGTTTCCCAGTCAGAAACGGAGTTGAATCACATGCAGTTTCTGGTCCTATGAGCAAGGGATGTTTTCTGGTAAGAAGAGTCACTATTGTGCTCCCTTTGCCATAAACAGTGCAAATAGCACTCGCGTCTGTTCCCACCAAGTACAGTGTATTGGACTGAAGAGGAGCTACTGTTCTTGTCAGTTTCCTAAGCAGAGTTGAACTAGCTATGGCCCGTGTGTGTAGGAAGCACAGTTCTTTTGTTCTGAGCAAGCTCACTGTTCTGGCCCTATAGGAAACACAGTAGAGTAGAAGAGTGCTCTTTTCTCAAAAGCAGAGTGTGTTTCTTGAAAGGCGAGCTAGCGTTTGTTTCCCAGTCCCAAATGGAGTTGAATCACATGCAGTTTCTTATCCTAGGAGCAAGAGTTGTTTTCTGGTAAGAAGAGTCACTATTGCGCTCCCATTTTCATACACAGGGCAAATAGCACTGGCGTCTGTTGCCAGCATGTACAGTGTATTGGACTGAAGAGGATCTACTGTTCTTGTCAGTTTCCTAAGCAGAGTTGAACTAGATGTAGCCCATGTGTGTAGGAAGCACATTCTTTTGTTCTGAGCAAGCTCACTGTTCTGGCCCTATAGGAAACACAGAAGAGTGGAAGAGTGCTCTTTTCTCAGAAGCAGAGTTTGTTTCTTGTAAGGCGTGCTAGCGTTTGTTTCCCAGTCCTAAATGGAGTTGAATTACATGCAGTTTCTGGTCCTATGAGCAAGGGATGTTTTCTGGTAAGAAGAGTCACTATTGTGCTCCTATTGCCATACACAGTGCAAACAACACTCGCTATTGTTCTTTGCAAGTACATTGTATTGGACAGAAGAGGAGCTAATGTTCTTGTCAGTATCCTAAGCAGAGTTGAACTAGATATGGCCCGTGTGTGTAGGAAGCACAGTTCTTTTGTTCTGAGCAAGGTCACTGTTCGGACCCCATAGGAAACACAGTAGAATAGAAGAATGCTTTTTTCTCAAAAGCAGATTGTGTTTCTTGTAAGGCTAGCTAGTGTTTGTTTCCCAGTCAGAAACATATTTGAATCTCATGAGTTTCTGGTCCTACGAGCAAGAGTTGTTTTCTGGTAAAAGGAATCAGTATTTTGCTCCCATTGCCATACACAGTGCAAATAGGACTCGCTTCTGTTCCCAGCATGTACAGTGTATTGCACTGAAGAGGATCTACTGTTCTTGACAGTTACCTAAGCAGAGTTGAACTAGATATGGCCCGTGTGTGTAGGAAGCACAGTTCATTTGTTCTGAGCAAGCTCACTGTTCAGACCCCATAGGAAACACAGTAGAATAGAAGAGTGCTCTTTTCTCAAAACCAGAGTGTGTTTCTTGTAAGGCGAGCTAGCGTTTGTTTCCCAGTCCAAAATGGAGTTGAATCACATGCAGTTTCTGGTCCTACGAGCAAGGGATGTTTTCAGGTAAGGAAAGTCACTATTGTGCTTCCTTTGCCATAAACAGTGCAAATAGCACTCATGTCTGTTCCCAGCAAGTACAGTGTATTGGACTGAAGAGGAGCTACTGTTCTTGTCAGTTTCCTAAGCAGAGTTGAACGAGATATGGCCCGTGTGTGTAGGAAGCACAGTTCTTTTGTTCTGAGCAAGCTCACTGTTCTGGTCCTTTAGGAAACACAGAAGAGTAGAAGAGTGCTCTTTTCTCAAAAGCAGAGTGTGTTTCTTGTAAGGTGAGCTAGCGTTTGTTTCCCAGTTCTAAATGGAGTTGAATTACATGCAGTTTCTTGTCCTATGAGCAAGAGTTGTTTTCTGGTAAGAAGAGTCACTATTGCGCTCCTATTGCCATACACAGTGCAAAAACACTCGCTACTGTTCTTTGCAAGTACAGTGTATTTGACAGAAGAGGAGCTAATGTTCTTGTCAGTTTCCTAAGCTTCGTAAAACTAGATATGGCCCGTGTGTGTAGGAAGCACAGTTCTTTTGTTCTGAGCAAGCTCACTCTTCTGGCCTATAGGAAACACAGTAGAGTAGAAGAGTGCTCTTTTCTCAAAAGCAGAGTGTGTTTCTTGTAAGGCGAGCTTGCATTTGTTTCCCAGTCCTAAATGGAGTTGGATCACATGCAGTTTCTGGTCCTACAAGCAAGAGTTGTTTTCTGGAAAGGAAAGTCACTATTGTGTTCCCTTTGCCATACACAGTGCAAATAGCACTCGCGTCTGTTCCCAGCAATTACAGTGTATTGGACTGAAGAGGAGCTAGTGCTCTTGTCAGTTTCCTAAGCAGAGTTGAACTAGATATAGCCCGTGTGTGTAGGAAGCACAGTTTTTTTGTTCTGAGCAAGCTCACTGTTCGGACCCCATAGGAAACACAGTAGAATAGAAGAGTTCTCTTTACTCAAAAGCAGAGTGTGTTTCTTGTAAGGCGAGCTTGCGTTTGTTTCCCAGTCCTAAATGGAGGTGAATCACATGCAGTTTCTGGGCCTACGAGCAAGAGTTGTTTTCTGGTAAGAAGAGTCACTATTGCGCTCCCATTGTCATACACAGGGCAAATAGCACTGGCGTCTGTTCCCAGCATGTAAAGTGTATTGGACTGAAGATGATCTACTGTTCTTGTCAGTTTCCTAAGCAGAGTTGAACTAGATATGGCCCGTGTGTGTAGGAAGCACAGTTCTTTTGTTCTGAGCAAGGTCACTGTTCGGACCCCATAGGAAACACAGTACAATAGAAGAGTGCCCTTTTCTCAAAAGCAGAGTGTGTTTCTTGTAAGGCGAGCTAGCGTTTGTTTCCCAGTCCGAAATGGACTTGAATCACATGCAGTTTCTGGTCCTACGAGCAAGGGAAGTTTTCTGGTAAGTTAAGTCACTATTGTGCTCCCTTTGCAATAAACAGTGCAAATAGCACTCGCGTCTGTTCCCAGCAAGTACAGTGTATTGGACTGAAGAGGAGCTAGTGTTCTTGTCAGTTTCCTAAGCAGAGTTGAACTAGATATGGACCGTGTGAGTAGGAACCACAGTTCTTTTGTTCTGAGCAAGCTCACTGTTCTGGCCCTATAGGAAACACAGAAGAGTAGAAGAGTGCTCTTTTCTCAGAAGCAGAGTTTGTTTCTTGTAAGGCGAGCTAGCGTTTGTTTCCCAGGCCTAAATGGAGTTGAATCACATGCAGTTTCTGGTCCTATGAGCAAGAGTTGTTTTCTGGTAAGAAGAGTCACTACTGTGCTACCATTGCCATACACAGTTAAAATAGCACTCGCGTCTGTTCCCAGCAAGTACAGTGTATTCGACAGAAAAGGAGCTACAGTTCTTGTTTGTTTCCTAAGGAGAGTTGAACTAGATATGGCCCGTGTGTGTGAAGCACAGTTCTTTTGTTCTGAGCAAGCTCACTGTTCGGACACCATAGAAAACACAGTAGAGTAGAAGAGTGCTCTTTTCTCAAAAGCAGAGTGTGTTTCTTGTAAGGCTAGCTAGTGTTTGTTTCCCAGTCAGAAACGGAGTTGAATCCCATGCAGTTTCTGGTCCTACGAGCAACAGTTGTTTTCTGGTAAGAAGAGTCACTATTTCGCTCCCATTGCCATGCACAGGGCAAATAGCACTCGCGTCTGCTCCCACCAAGTACAGTGTATTGGACTGAAGAGGAGCTACTGTTCTTGTCAGTTTCCTAAGCAGAGTTGAACTAGATATAGTTCGTGTGTGTAGAAAGCACAGTTCTTTTGTTCTGAGCAAGCTCACTGTTCTGGCCCTGTAGGAAACACAGTAGAGTAGAAGAGTGCTCTTTTCTCAAAAGCAGAGTGTGTTTCTTTTAAGGCGAGCTAGCGTTTGTTTCCCAGTCCTAAATTGAATTGAATCACATGCAGTTTCTCATCCTAGGAGCAAGACTTGTTTTCTGGTAAGAAGAGTCACTATTGTGCTCCCATTGACATACACAGGGCAAATAGCACTGGCGTCTGTTGCCAGCATGTACAGTGTATTGGACTGAAGAGGATCTACTGTTCTTGTCAGTTTCCTAAGCAGAGTTGAACTAGATGTAGCCCATGTGTGTAGGAAGCACATTCTTTTGTTCTGAGCAAGCTCACTGTTTTGGCCCTATAGGAAACACAGTAGAGTAGATGAGTGCTCTTTCCTCAAAAGCAGACTGTGTTTCTTGTAAGGCGAGCTAGCTTTTGTTTCCCAGTCCTAAATGGAGTTGAATCACATGCAGTTTCTGGTCCTATGAGCAAGAGTTGTTTTCTGGTAAGAAGAGTCACTATTGTGCTCCCTTTGCCATACACAGGTCAAATAGCACTCGCGTCTGTTCCCAGCAAGTACAGTGTATTGGACTGAAGAGGATCAACTGTTCTTGTCAGTTTCCTAAGCAGAGTTGAACTAGATATGGCCCGTTTTTTTAGGAAGCACAGTTCTTTTGTTCTGAGCAAGCTCACTGTTCGGACCCCATAGGAAACACAGTAGAATAGAAGAGTGCTCTTTTCTCAAAAGCAGAGTGTGTTTCTTGTAAGGCGAGCTAGCGTTTGTTTCCCAGTCCAAAATCGAGATGAATCACATGCAGTTTCTGGTCCTATGAGCAAGGGATGTTTTCTGGTAAGGAAAGTCACTATTGTGCTCCCTTTGCCATAAACAGTGCAAATAGCACTCGCGTCTGTTCCCAGCAAGTACTGTGTATTGGACTGAAGAGGAGCTACTGTTCTTGTCAGTTTCCTAAGCAGAGTTGAACGAGATATGGCCCGTGTGTGTAGGAAGCACAGTTCTTTTGTTCTGAGCAAGCTCACTGTTCTGGTCCTTTAGGAAACACAGAAGAGTAGAAGAGTGCTCTTTTCTCAAAAGCAGAGTGTGTTTCTTATAAGGCTAGCTAGCGTTTGGTTCCCAGTCCAAAATGGACTTGAATCACATGCAGTTTCTGGACCTATGAGCAAGGGAAGTTTTCTGGTAAGTTAAGTCACTATTGTGCTCCCTTTGCAATAAACAGTGCAAATAGCACTCGCGTCTGTTCCCAGCAAGTACAGTGTATTGGACTGAAGAGGAGCTACTGCTCTTGTCAGTTTCCTAAGCAGAGTTGAACTTGCTATGGCCCGTGTGCATAGGAAGCACAGTTCTTTTGTTCTGAGCAAGCTCACTGTTCTGGCCCTATAGGAAACACAGTAGAGTAGAAGAGTGCTCTTTTCTCAAAAGCAGAGTGTGTTTCTTGTAAGGCGAGCTAGCGTTTGTTTCCCAGTCCCAAATGGAGTTGAATCACATGCAGTTTCTTATCCTAGGAGCAAGATTTGTTTTCTGATAAGAAGAGTCACTATTGCGCTCCCATTTTCATACACAGGGCAAATAGCACTGGCGTCTGTTGCCAGCATGTACAGTGTATTGGACTGAAGAGGATCTACTGTTCTTGTCAGTTTCCTAAGCAGAGTTGAACTAGATATAGCCCATGTGTGTAGGAAGCACATTCTTTTGTTCTGAGCAAGCTCACTGTTTTGGCCCTATAGGAAACACAGTAGAGTAGAAGAGTGCTCTTTCCTCAAAAGCAGACTGTGTTTCTTTTAAGGCGAGCTAGCTTCTGTTTCCCAGTCCTAAATGGAGTTGAATCACATGCAGTTTCTGGTCCTATGAGCAAGAGTTGTTTTCTGGTAAGAAGAGTCACTATTGCGCTCCCATTGTCATACACAGGGCAAATAGCACTGGCGTCTGTTCCCAGCATGTAAAGTGTATTGGACTGAAGAGGATCTACTGTTCTTGTCAGTTTCCTAAGCAGAGTTGAACTAGATATGGCCTGTGTGTGTAGGAAGCACAGTTCTTTTGTTCTGAGCTAGCTCACTCTTCTGGCCTATAGGAAACACAGTAGAGTAGAAGAGTGCTCTTTTCTCAAAAGCAGAGTGTGTTTCTTGTACTGCGAGCTTGTGTTTGTTTCCCAGTCCTAAATGGAGTTCAATCACATGCAGTTTCTGGTCCTACGATCAAGAGTTGTTTTCTGGAAAGGAAAGTCACTATTGTGCTCCCTTTGACATACACAGTGCAAATAGCACTCGCGTCTGTTCCCAGCAAGTACAGGGTACTGGACTGAAGAGGAGCTACTGCTCTTGTCAGTTTCCTAAGCAGAGTTGAACTAGATATGGCCCGTGTGTGTAGGAAGCACATTTCTTTGTTCTGAGCAAGCTCACTGTTCGGAATCCATAGGAAAAACAGTAGAAGAGTGCTCTTTACTCAAAAGCAGAGTGTGTTTCTTGTAAGGCGAGCTAGTGTTTTTATCCCAGTCCTAAATGGAGTTGAATCACATGCAGTTACTGGTCCTACGATCAAGAGTTGTTTTCTGGTAAGAAGAGTCATGATAGCCCTCCCATTGTCATACACACGGCAAATAGCACTCGCGTCTGTTCCCAGCAAGTACAGTGTATTGGACTGAAGATGATCTACTGTTCTTGTCAGTTTCCTAAGCAGAGTTGAACTAGATATGGCCCGTGTGTTTAGGAAGCACAGTTCTTTTGTTCTGAGCAAGCTCACTGTTCGGACCCCATAGGAAACACAGTAGAATAGAAGAGTGCTCTTTTCTCAAAAGCAGAGTGTGTTTCTTGTAAGGCGAGCTAGCGTTTGTTTCCCAGTCCAAAATGGAGTTGAATCACATGCAGTTTCTGGTCCTACGAGCAAGGGATGTTTTCTGGTAATGATAATCACTATTGTGCTCCCTTTGCCATAAACAGTGCAAATAGCTCTCACGTCTTTTCCCAGCAAGTACAGTGTATTGGACTGAAGAGGAGCTAGTGTTCTTGTCAGTTTCCTAAGCAGAGTTTTAACTAGATATGGCCCGTGTGTGTAGGAAGCACAGTTCTTTTGTTCTGAGCAAGCTCACTGTTCTGGCCCTATAGGAAACACAGAAGAGTAGAAGAGTGCTCTTTTCTCAGAAGCAGAGTTTGTTTCTTGTAAGGCGTGCTAGCGTTTGTTTCCCAGTCCTAAATGGAGTTGAATTACATGCAGTTTCTTGTCTTATGAGCAAGAGTTGTTTTCTGGTAAGAAGAGTCACTATTGCGCTCCTATTGCCATACACAGTGCAAACAACACTCGCTATTGTTCTTTGCAAGTACATTGTATTGGACAGAAGAGGAGCTAATGTTCTTGTCAGTATCCTAAGCAGAGTTGAACTAGATATGGCCCGTGTGTGTAGGAAGCACAGTTCTTTTGTTCTGAGCAAGGTCACTGTTCGGACCCCATAGGAAACACAGTAGAATAGAAGAATGCTTTTTTCTCAAAAGCAGATTGTGTTTCTTGTAAGGCTAGCTAGTGTTTGTTTCCCAGTCAGAAACATATTTGAATCTCATGAGTTTCTGGTCCTACGAGCAAGAGTTGTTTTCTGGTAAAAGGAATCAGTATTTTGCTCCCATTGCCATACACAGTGCAAATAGGACTCGCTTCTGTTCCCAGCATGTACAGTGTATTGCACTGAAGAGGATCTACTGTTCTTGACAGTTACCTAAGCAGAGTTGAACTAGATATGGCCCGTGTGTGTAGGAAGCACAGTTCATTTGTTCTGAGCAAGCTCACTGTTCAGACCCCATAGGAAACACAGTAGAGTAGAAGAGTGCTCTTTTCTCAAAAGCAGAGTGTGTTTCTTTTAAGGCGAGCTAGCGTTTGTTTCCCAGTCCAAAATGGAGTTGAATCACATGCAGTTTCTGGTCCTACGAGCAAGGGATGTTTTCAGGTAAGGAAAGTCACTATTGTGCTTCCTTTGCCATAAACAGTGCAAATAGCACTCATGTCTGTTCCCAGCAAGTACAGTGTATTGGACTGAAGAGGAGCTACTGCTCTTGTCAGTTTCCTAAGCAGAGTTGAACTTGCTATGGCCCGTGTGCATAGGAAGCACAGTTCTTTTGTTCTGAGCAAGCTCACTGTTCTGGTCCTTTAGGAAACACAGAAGAGTAGAAGAGTGCTCTTTTCTCAAAAGCAGAGTGTGTTTCTTGTAAGGTGAGCTAGCGTTTGTTTCCCAGTTCTAAATGGAGTTGAATTACATGCAGTTTCTTGTCCTATGAGCAAGAGTTGTTTTCTGGTAAGAAGAGTCACTATTGCGCTCCTATTGCCATACACAGTGCAAAAACACTCGCTACTGTTCTTTGCAAGTACAGTGTATTTGACAGAAGAGGAGCTAATGTTCTTGTCAGTTTCCTAAGCTTCGTAAAACTAGATATGGCCCGTGTGTGTAGGAAGCACAGTTCTTTTGTTCTGAGCAAGCTCACTCTTCTGGCCTATAGGAAACACAGTAGAGTAGAAGAGTGCTCTTTTCTCAAAAGCAGAGTGTGTTTCTTGTAAGGCGAGCTTGCATTTGTTTCCCAGTCCTAAATGGAGTTGGATCACATGCAGTTTCTGGTCCTACAAGCAAGAGTTGTTTTCTGGAAAGGAAAGTCACTATTGTGTTCCCTTTGCCATACACAGTGCAAATAGCACTCGCGTCTGTTCCCAGCAATTACAGTGTATTGGACTGAAGAGGAGCTAGTGCTCTTGTCAGTTTCCTAAGCAGAGTTGAACTAGATATAGCCCGTGTGTGTAGGAAGCACAGTTTTTTTGTTCTGAGCAAGCTCACTGTTCGGACCCCATAGGAAACACAGTAGAATAGAAGAGTTCTCTTTTCTCAAAAGCAGAGTGTGTTTCTTGTAAGGCGAGCTTGCGTTTGTTTCCCAGTCCTAAATGGAGGTGAATCACATGCAGTTTCTGGGCCTACGAGCAAGAGTTGTTTTCTGGTAAGAAGAGTCACTATTGTGCTCCCATTGTCATACACAGGGCAAATAGCACTGGCGTCTGTTCCCAGCATGTAAAGTGTATTGGACTGAAGATGATCTACTGTTCTTGTCAGTTTCCTAAGCAGAGTTGAACTAGATATGGCCCGTGTGTGTAGGAAGCACAGTTCTTTTGTTCTGAGCAAGGTCACTGTTCGGACCCCATAGGAAACACAGTACAATAGAAGAGTGCCCTTTTCTCAAAAGCAGAGTGTGTTTCTTGTAAGGCGAGCTAGCGTTTGTTTCCCAGTCCAAAATGGACTTGAATCACATGCAGTTTCTGGTCCTACGAGCAAGGGAAGTTTTCTGGTAAGTTAAGTCACTATTGTGCTCCCTTTGCAATAAACAGTGCAAATAGCACTCGCGTCTGTTCCCAGCAAGTACAGTGTATTGGACTGAAGAGGAGCTAGTGTTCTTGTCAGTTTCCTAAGCAGAGTTGAACTAGATATGGACCGTGTGTGTAGGAACCACAGTTCTTTTGTTCTGAGCAAGCTCACTGTTCTGGCCCTATAGGAAACACAGAAGAGTAGAAGAGTGCTCTTTTCTCAGAAGCAGAGTTTGTTTCTTGTAAGGCGAGCTAGCGTTTGTTTCCCAGGCCTAAATGGAGTTGAATCACATGCAGTTTCTGGTCCTATGGGCAAGAGTTGTTTTCTGGTAAGAAGAGTCACTACTGTGCTACCATTGCCATACACAGTTAAAATAGCACTCGCGTCTGTTCCCAGCAAGTACAGTGTATTCGACAGAAAAGGAGCTACAGTTCTTGTTTGTTTCCTAAGGAGAGTTGAACTAGATATGGCCCGTGTGTGTGAAGCACAGTTCTTTTGTTCTGAGCAAGCTCACTGTTCGGACACCATAGAAAACACAGTAGAGTAGAAGAGTGCTCTTTTCTCAAAAGCAGAGTGTGTTTCTTGTAAGGCTAGCTAGTGTTTGTTTCCCAGTCAGAAACGGAGTTGAATCCCATGCAGTTTCTGGTCCTACGAGCAACAGTTGTTTTCTGGTAAGAAGAGTCACTATTTCGCTCCCATTGCCATGCACAGGGCAAATAGCACTCGCGTCTGCTCCCAGCAAGTACAGTGTATTGGACTGAAGAGGAGCTACTGTTCTTGTCAGTTTCCTAAGCAGAGTTGAACTAGATATAGCCCGTGTGTGTAGAAAGCACAGTTCTTTTGTTCTGAGCAAGCTCACTGTTCTGGCCCTGTAGGAAACACAGTAGAGTAGAAGAGTGCTCTTTTCTCAAAAGCAGAGTGTGTTTCTTGTAAGGCGAGCTAGCGTTTGTTTCCCAGTCCTCAATTGAATTGAATCACATGCAGTTTCTCATCCTAGGAGCAAGACTTGTTTTCTGGTAAGAAGAGTCACTATTGTGCTCCCATTGACATACACAGGGCAAATAGCACTGGCGTCTGTTCCCAGCATGTACAGTGTATTGGACTGAAGAGGATCTACTGTTCTTGTCAGTTTCCTAAGCAGAGTTGAACTACATATGGCCCGTGTGTGTAGGAAGCACAGTTCTTTTGTTCTGAGCAAGCTCACTGTTTAGGCCCTATAGGAAACACAGTAGAATAGAAGAGTGCTCTTTTCTCAAAAGCAGAGTGTGTTTCTTGTAAGGCGAGCTAGGGTTTGTTTCCCAGTCCAAAATCGAGTTGAATCACATGCAGTTTCTGGTCCTATGAGCAAGGGATGTTTTCTGGTAAGGAAAGTCACAATTGTGCTCCCTTTGCCATAAACAGTGCAAATAGCACTCGCGTCTGTTCCCAGCAAGTACAGTGTATTGGACTGAAGAGGAGCTACTGTTCTTGTCAGTTTCCTAAGCAGAGTTGAACTAGCTATGGCCCGTGTGTGTAGGAAGCACAGTTCTTTTGTTCTGAGCAAGCTCACTGTTCTGGCCCTATAGGAAACACAGTAGAGTAGAAGAGTGCTCTTTTCTCAAAAGCAGAGTGTGTTTCTTGTAAGGCGAGCTAGCGTTTGTTTCCCAGTCCCAAATGGAGTTGAATCACATGCAGTTTCTTTTCCTAGGAGCAAGAGTTGTTTTCTGGTAAGAAGAGTCACTATTGCGCTCCCATTTTCATACACAGGGCAAATAGCACTGGCGTCTGTTGCCAGCATGTACAGTGTATTGGACTGAAGAGGATCTACTGTTCTTGTCAGTTTCCTAAGCAGAGTTGAACTAGATGTAGCCCATGTGTGTAGGAAGCACATTCTTTTGTTCTGAGCAAGCTCACTGTTCTGGCCCTATAGGAAACACAGAAGAGTAGAAGAGTGCTTTTTTCTCAGAAGCAGAGTTTGTTTCTTGTAAGGCGTGCTAGCGTTTGTTTCCCAGTCCTAAATGGAGTTGAATTACATGCAGTTTCTTGTCTTATGAGCAAGAGTTGTTTTCTGGTAAGAAGAGTCACTATTGCGCTCCTATTGCCATACACAGTGCAAACAACACTCGCTATTGTTCTTTGCAAGTACATTGTATTGGACAGAAGAGGAGATAATGTTCTTGTCAGTATCCTAAGCAGAGTTGAACTAGATATGGCCCGTGTGTGTAGGAAGCACAGTTCTTTTGTTCTGAGCAAGGTCACTGTTCGGACCCCATAGGAAACACAGTAGAATAGAAGAATGCTTTTTTCTCAAAAGCAGATTGTGTTTCTTGTAAGGCTAGCTAGTGTTTGTTTCCCAGTCAGAAACATATTTGAATCTCATGAGTTTCTGGTCCTACGAGCAAGAGTTGTTTTCTGGTAAAAGGAATCAGTATTTTGCTCCCATTGCCATACACAGTGCAAATAGGACTCGCTTCTGTTCCCAGCATGTACAGTGTATTGCACTGAAGAGGATCTACTGTTCTTGACAGTTACCTAAGCAGAGTTGAACTAGATATGGCCCGTGTGTGTAGGAAGCACAGTTCATTTGTTCTGAGCAAGCTCACTGTTCAGACCCCATAGGAAACACAGTAGAGTAGAAGAGTGCTCTTTTCTCAAAAGCAGAGTGTGTTTCTTTTAAGGCGAGCTAGCGTTTGTTTCCCAGTCCAAAATGGATTTGAATCACATGCAGTTTCTTATCCTAGGAGCAAGATTTGTTTTCTGATAAGAAGAGTCACTATTGCGCTCCCATTTTCATACACAGGGCAAATAGCACTGGCGTCTGTTGCCAGCATGTACAGTGTATTGGACTGAAGAGGATCTACTGTTCTTGTCAGTTTCCTAAGCAGAGTTGAACTAGATATAGCCCATGTGTGTAGGAAGCACATTCTTTTGTTCTGAGCAAGCTCACTGTTTTGGCCCTATAGGAAACACAGTAGAGTAGAAGAGTGCTCTTTCCTCAAAAGCAGACTGTGTTTCTTGTAAGGCGAGCTAGCTTTTGTTTCCCAGTCCTAAATGGAGTTGAATCACATGCAGTTTCTGGTCCTATGAGCAAGAGTTGTTTTCTGGTAAGAAGAGTCACTATTGTGCTCCCTTTGCCATACACAGGTCAAATAGCACTCGCGTCTGTTCCCAGCAAGTACAGTGTATTGGACTGAAGAGGATCAACTGTTCTTGTCAGTTTCCTAAGCAGAGTTGAACTAGATATGGCCCGTTTTTTTAGGAAGCACAGTTCTTTTGTTCTGAGTAAGCTCACTGTTCGGACCCCATAGGAAACACATTAGAATAGAAGAGTGCTCTTTTCTCAAAAACAGAGCGTGTTTCTTGTAAAGCGAGCTAGTGTTTGTTTCCCAGTCCTAAATGGAGTTGAATCATATGCAGTTTCTGGTCCTATGAGCAAGAGTTGTTTTCTGGTAAGAAGAGTCACTATTGTGCTCCCATTGTCATACACAGGGAAAATAGCACTGGGGTCTGTTCCCTTCATGTACAGTGTATTGGACTGAAGATGATCTAATGTTCTTGTCAGTTTCCTAAGCAGAGTTGAACTAGATATGGCCCGTGTGTGTAGGAAGCACAGTTCTTTTGTTCTGAGCAAGCTCACTGTTCGGACCCCATAGGAAACACAGTAGAATAGAAGAGTGCTCTTTTCTCAAAAGCAGAGTGTGTTTCTTGTAAGGCGAGCTAGCGTTTGTTTCCCAGTCCAAAATCGAGATGAATCACATACAGTTTCTGGTCCTATGAACAAGGGATGTTTTCTGGTAAGTAAAGTCACTATTGTGCTCCCTTTGCCATAAACAGTGCAAATAGCACTCGCGTCTGTTCCCAGCAAGTACTGTGTACTGGACTGAAGAGGAGCTACTGTTCTTGTCAGTTTCCTAAGCAGAGTTGAACAAGATATGGCCCGTGTGTGTAGGAAGCACAGTTCTTTTGTTCTGAGCAAGCTCACTGTTCTGGTCCTTTAGGAAACACAGAAGAGTAGAAGAGTGCTCTTTTCTCAAAAGCAGAGTGTGTTTCTTGTAAGGCGAGCTAGCGTTTGTTTCCCAGTCCAAAATGGACTTTAATCACATGCAGTTTCTGGACCTACGAGCAAGGGAAGTTTTCTGGTAAGTTAAGTCACTATTTTGCTCCCTTTGCAATAAACAGTGCAAATAGCACTCACGTCTGTTCCCAGCAAGTACAGTGTATTGGACTGAAGAGGAGCTACTGCTCTTGTCAGTTTCCTAAGCAGAGTTGATCTAGCTATGGCCCGTGTGCGTAGGCAGCACAGTTCTTTTGTTCTGAGCAAGCTCACTGTTCTGGCCCTATAGGAAACACAGAAGAGTAGAAGAGTGCTCTTTTCTCAGAAGCAGAGTTTGTTTCTTGTAAGGCGAGCTAGCGTGTTTCCCAGTCCTAAATGGAGTTGAATCACATGCAGTTTCTGGTCCTATGAGCAAGAGTTGTTTGTTGGTAAGAAGAGTCACTATTGTGCTACCATTGCCATACACAGTTAAAATAGCACTCGCGTCTGTTCCCAGCAAGTACAGTGTATTCGACAGAAGAGGAGCTACAGTTCTTGTTTGTTTCCTAAGGAGAGTTGAACTAGATATGGCCCGTGTGTGTGAAGCACAGTTCTTTTGTTCTGAGCAAGCTCACTGTTCGGACACCATAGTAAACAGAGTAGAGTAGAAGAGTGCTGTTTTCTCAAAAGCAGAGTGTGTTCCTTGTAAGGCCAGCTAGTGTTTGTTTCCCAGTCAGAAACGGAGTTGAATCCCATGCAGTTTCTGGTCCTACGAGCAAGAGTTGTTTTCTGGTAAGAAGAGTCACTATTTCGCTCCCATTGACATACACAGGGCAAATAGCACTCTCGTCTGCTCCCAGCAAGTACAGTGTATTGGACTGAAGAGGAGCTACTGTTCTTGTCAGTTTTCTAAGCAGAGTTGAACTACATATGGCCCGTGTGTGTTGGAAGCACAGTTCTTTTGTTCTGAGCAAGCTCACTGTTTTGGCCATATAGGAAACACAGTAGAATAGAAGAGTGCTCTTTTCTCAAAAGCAGAGTGTGTTTCTTGTAAGGCGAGCTAGGGTTTGTTTCCCAGTCGAAAATCGAGTTGAATCATATGCAGTTTCTGGTCCTACGAGCAAGGGATGTTTTCTGGTAAGGAAAGTCACTATTGTGCTCCCTTTGCCATAAACAGTGCAAATAGCACTCGCGTCTGTTCCCAGCAAGTACAGTGTATTGGACAGAAGAGGAGCTACTGTTCTTGTCAGTTTCCTAAGCAGAGTTGAACTAGCTATGGCCCGTGTGTGTAGGAAGCACAGTTCTTTTGTTCTGAGCAAGCTCAATTTTTGCACCAAATAGTAAACACAGAAGAGTAGAAGAGTGCTCTTTTCTCAAAAGCAGAGTGTGTTTCTTGTAAGGCTAGCTAGTGTTTGTTTCCCAGTTTTAAATGGAGTTGAATCACATGCAGTTTTTGGTCCTATGAGCAAGGGATGTTTTCTGGAAAGGAAAGTCACTATTGTGCTCCCTTTGCCATAAACAGTGCAAATTGCACTCGCGTCTGTTCCCACCAAGTACTGTGTATTGGACTGAAGAGGAGCTACTGTTCTTGTCAGTTTCCTAAGCAGAATTGAACGAGATATGGCCCGTGTGTGTAGGAAGCACAGTTCATTTGTTCTGAGCAAGCTCAATGTTCTGGTCCTTTAGGAAACACAGAAGAGTAGAAGAGTGCTCTTTTTTCAATAGCAGAGTGTGTTTCTTGTAAGGTGAGCTAGCGTTTGTTTTCCAGTCCTAAATGGAGTTGAATTACATGCAGTTTCTTGTCCTATGAGCAAGAGTTGTTTTCTTGTAAGAAGAGTCACTATTGCGCTCCCATTGTCATACACAGGGCAAAAAGCACTGGCATATGTTCCCAGCATGTAAAGTGTATTGGACTGAAGATGATCTACCGTTCTTGTCAGTTTCCTAAGCAGAGTTGAACTAGATATGGCCCGTGTGTGTAGGAAGCACAGTTCTTTTGTTCTGAGAAGGCTCAATTTTTGGACCAAATAGTAAACACAGTAGAGTAGAAGAGTGCTCTTTTCTCAAAAGCAGAGTGTGTTTCTTGTAAGGCTAGCTAGTGTTTGTTTCCCAGTTCTAAATGGAGTTGAATCACATGCAGTTTTTGGTCCTATGAGCAAGGGATGTTTTCTGGTAAGGAAAGTCACTATTGTGCTCCCTTTGCCATAAACAGTGCAAATAGCACTCGTGTCTGTTCCCAGCAAGTACTGTGTATTGGACTGAAGAGGAACTACTGTTCTTGTCAGTTTCCTAAGCAGAGTTGAACGAGATATGGCCCATGTGTGTAGGAAGCACAGTTCTTTTGTTCTGAGCAAGCTCACTGTTCTGGTCCTTTAGGAAACACAGAAGAGTAGAAGAGTGCTCTTTTCTCAAAAGCAGAGTGTGTTTCTTGTAAGGTGAGCTAAGGTTGTTTCTCAGTCCTAAATGGAGTTGAATTACATGCATTTTCTTGTCCTATGAGCAAGAGTTGTTTTCTGGTAAGGAAAGTCACTATTGCGCTCCCATTGCCATACACAGGGCAAACAACACTCGCCACTGTTCTTTGCAAGTACAGTGTATTGGACAGAAGAGGAGCTACTGTTCTTGTCAGTTTCCTAAGCAGAGTTGAACGAGATATGGCCCGTGAGTGTAGGAAGCACAGTTCCTTTGTTCTGAGCAAGCTCACTGTTCGGACACCATAGGAAAAACCGTAGAGCAGAAGAGTGCTCTTTTCTCAAAAGCAGAGTGTATTTCTTGTAAGGCCAGCTAGCGTTTGTTTCCCAGTCCTAAATGGAGTTGAATCACATGTAGTTTCTGATCCTAGGAGCAAGAGTTTATTTGTGGTAAGAAGAGTTACTATTGTGTACCCATTGTCATACCCAGGGCAAATAGCACTGGCGTCTGTTCCCAGCATGTACAGTGTATTGGACTGAAGAGGATCTACTGTTCTTGTCAGGTTCCTAAGAAGAATTGAACTAGATATGGCCGTGTGTGTAGGAAGCACAGTTCTTTTGTTCTCAGCAAGCTCACTGTTCGGACCCCATAGGAAACACAGTAGAGTAGAAGAGTGCTCTTTTCTCAAAAGTAGAGTGTGTTTTTTGTAAGGCAAGCTAGCGTTTCTTTCCCAGTCCTAAATGGAGTTGAATCACATGCAGTTTCTGGTCCTACGAGCAAGAGTTGTTTTCTGGTAAGGAAAGTCACTATTGTGCTCTCATTGCCATACACAGTGCAAATAGCACTCGCGTCTGTTCCCAGCAAGTACAGTGTATTGGACTGAAGAGGAGCTACTGTTTTTGTCAGATTCCTAAGCAGAGTTGAACTAGATATGGTTTATGTGTGCAGGAAGCACAGTTCTTTTGTTCTGAGCAAGCTCACTGTTCGGACCCCATATTAAACAAAGTAGAATAGAAGAGTGCTCTTTTCTCAAAAGCAGAGTGTGTTTCTTGTAAGGCGAGCTAGCGTTTGTTTCCCAGTCCTAAATGGAGTTGAATCACATGCAGTTTCTGGTCCTACGAGCAAGAGTTGTTTTCTTGTAAGAAGAGTCACTATTGTGCTCCAAATGCCATACACAGTGCAAATAGCACTTGTGTCTGTTCCCACCAAGTACAGTGTATTGGAGTGAAGAGGAGCTACTGTTCTTGTCAGTTTCCTAAGCAGAGTTGAACTTGATATGGTCCATGTGTGTAGGAAGCACAGTTCTTTTGTTCAGAGCAAGCTCACTGTTTGGACCCCATAGGAAACACAGTAGAGTAGAAGAGTGTTCTTTTCTCAAAAGCAGAGTGTGTTTCTTGTAAG
Organism: Peromyscus eremicus; assembly: GCF_949786415.1. Taxonomy (NCBI): domain Eukaryota; kingdom Metazoa; phylum Chordata; class Mammalia; order Rodentia; family Cricetidae; genus Peromyscus; species Peromyscus eremicus. The sequence goes on from NW_026734840.1 coordinate 104,214, forward strand.
GCGACCTAGCATTTGTTTCCCAGTCCTAAATGGAGTTGAATCACATGCAGTTTCTGGTCCTACAAGCAAGAGTTGTTTTCTGGTAAGGAAAGTCACTATGGCGCTCCCATTGCCATACACAGTGCAAATAGCACTCCTGTCTGTTCCCAGCAAGTACAGTGTATTGGACTGAAGATGAGCTACTGTTCTTCTCAGTTTCCTAAGCAGATTTGAACTAGATATGGCCCGTGTGTCTAGGAAGCACAGTTCATTTGTTCTGAGCAAGCTCACTGTTTGGACCCCATAGGAAACACAGTAGAGTAGAAGAGTGCTCTTTTCCCTAAAGCAGAGTGTGTTTCTTGTAAGGAGAGCTAGTGTTTGTTTCCCAGTCCTAAATGGAGTTGAATCCCATGCAGTTTCTGGTCCTACGAGCAAGAGTTGTTTTCTGGTAAGAAGAGTCACTATTGCGCTGCCATTGCCATACACAGGACAAATAGCACTGTTGTAAGTTCCCATCAGTACAGTGTATTGGACGGAAGAGGATCTACTCTTCTTGTCAGGTTCCTAAGCAGAATTGAACTAGGTATGGCCGTGTGTAGGAAGCACAGGTCTTTTGTTCTGTGCAAGTTCACTGTTCAGACCTCTTAGGAAACACAGTAGATAGAAGAGTGGTTTTTTCTCTAAATCAGAGTGTGTTTCTTGTAAGGCGAGCTAGTGTTTGTTTCCTAGTCCTAAATGGAGTTGAATCACATGCAGTCTCTGGTCCTACGAGCAAGAGTTGTTTTCTGGTAAGAAGAGTCACTATTGTGCTCCCATTGTCATACACATGGCAAATAGCACTCGCGCCTGTTCCCAGCATGTACAGTGTATTGTACTGAAGAGGATCTACTGTTCTTGTCAGGTTCCTAAGCAGAATTGAACTAGGTATGGCCGTGTGTGTAGGAAGCACAGTTCTTTTCTTCTGAGCAAGTTCACTGTTCAGACGTCTTAGGAAACACAGTAGGGTAGAAGAGTGCTTTTTTCTATAAATCAGAGTGTGTTTCTTGTAAGGCGAGCTAGTGTTTTTTCCTAGTCCTAAATGGAGATGAATCACATGCAGTCTCTGGTCCTACGAGCACGAGTTGTTTTCTGGTAAGAAGAGTCACTATTGTGCTCCCATTGTCATACACAGGGCAAATAGCACTCACGTCTGTTCCCAGCATATACAGTGTATTGGACTGAAGAGGGTCTACTGTTCTTGTCAGGTTCCTAAGCAGAGTTGAACTAGATAAGGCCGTGTGTAGGAAGCACAGTTCTTTTGTTCTGAGAAAGCTCACTGTTCTGGCCCTATAGGAAACACAGTAGAGTAGAAGAGTGCTCTTTTCTCAAAAGCAGAGTGTGTTTCTTGTAAGGCGAGCTAGCGTTTGTTTCCCAGTCCTATATTGAGTTGAATCACATGCAGTTTCTGGTCCTACGAGCAAGAGTTGTTTTCTGGTAAGGAAAGTCACTATTGCGCTCCCATTGCCATACACAGTGCAAATAGCACTCGCGTCTGTTCCCAGCAAGTGCAGTGTATTGGACTGAAGAGGATCTACTATTCTTGTCAGTTTCCTAAGCAGAATTGAACTAGATATGACCGTTTGTGTAGGAAGCACAGTTCTTTTGTTCTGATCAAGCTCACTGTTTTGGCCCTATAGGAAACACCTTAGAGTAGAAGAGGGCTCTTTTCTCAAAAGCAGAGTGTGTTTCTTGTAAGGTGAGCTAGCGTTTTTTCCCAGTCCTAAATGGAGTTGAATCTCATGTAGTTTCTGGTCCTACGAGCAAGAGTTGTTTTCTGGTAAGAAGAGTCACTATTGCGTTCCCATTGTCATACACAGGGAAAATAGCACTCGCGTCTGTTCCCAGCAACTGCAGTGTATTGGACTGAAGAGGATCTACTGTTCTTGTCAGGTTCCTAAGCAGAATTGAACTAGGTATGGCGGTGTGTGTAGAAAGTACAGTTGTTTTGTTCTGAGCAAGCTCACTGTTTGGACCCGATAGGAAACACAATAGAGTAGAAGAGTGCTCTTTTCTCAAAAGCAGAGTGTGTTTCTTGTAAGGCGAGTTAGCGTTTGTTTCCCAGTCCTAAATGGAGTTGAATCACATGCAGTTTCTGGTCCTACGAGCAAGAGTTGTTTTATGGTAAGAATAGTCACTATTGCGCTGCCATTTCCCTACACAGGACAAATAGCACTGTTGTCTTTTCCCAGCAGTACACTGTATTGGACTGAAGAGGATCTACTGTTCTTGTCAGGTTTATAAGCAAAATTGAACTAGATATGGCCGTGTGTGAAGGAAGCACAGTTTTTGTGTTCTGAGCAAGCTCACTGTTCGGACCCCATCGGAAACACAGTAGAGTAGAAGAGTGCTCTTTTCTCTAAAGCAGATTGTGTTTCTTGTAAGGCGAGCTAGCATTTGTTTCCCAGTCCTAAATGGAGTTGAATCACATACACTTTCTGGTCCTACGAGCAAGAGTTGTTTTCTGGTAAGGAAAGTCACTATTGCGCTCCCATTGCCATAAACACTGCAAATAGCACTTGCGTCTGTTCCCAGCAAGTACAGTGTATTGGACTGAAGAGGAGCTACTTTTCTTGTCAGTTTCCTAAGCAGAGTTGAACTAGATATGGCCCGTGTGTGTAGGAAGCACAGTTCTTTTGTTCTGAGCAAGCTCACTGTTCAGACCCCAATGAAAACACAGTAGAGTAGAAGAGTGCTCTTTTCTCAAAAGCAGAGTGTGTTTCATTTAAGGCGAGCTAGCATTTGTTTCCCAGTCCTAAATGGAGTTGAATCACATGCAGTTTCTGGTCCTACGAGCAAGAGTTGTTTTCTGGTAAGAAGAGTCACTATTGTGCTCCCATTGTCATACACAGGGCAAATAGCACTCACGTCTGTTCCCAGCATATACAGTGTATTGGACTGAAGAGGGTCTACTGTTCTTGTCAGGTTCCTAAGCAGAGTTGAACTAGATATGGCCGTGTGTAGGAAGCACAGTTCTTTTGTTCTGAGCAAGCTCACTGTTCTGGCCCTATAGGAAACACAGTAGAGTAGAAGAGTGCTCTTTTCTCAAAAGCAGAGTGTGTTTCTTGTAAGGCGAGCTAGCATTTGTTTCCCAGTCCTATATGGAGTTGAATCACATGCAGTTTCTGGTCCTACGAGCAAGAGTTGTTTTCTGGTAAGAAAAGTCACTATTGTGCTCCCATTGCCATACACAGTGCAAATAGCACTCGCGTCTGTTCCCAGCAAGTGCAGTGTATTTGACTGAAGAGGATCTACTATTCTTGTCAGTTTCCTAAGCAGAATTGAACTAGATATGACCGTTTGTGTAGGAAGCACAGTTCTTTTGTTCTGATCAAGCTCACTGTTTTGGCCCTATAGGAAACACCTTAGAGTAGAAGAGGGCTCTTTTCTCAAAAGCAGAGTGTGTTTCTTGTAAGGTGAGCTAGCGTTTTTTTCCAGTCCTAAATGGAGTTGAATCTCATGCAGTTTCTGGTCCTACGAGCAAGAGTTGTTTTCTGGTAAGAAGAGTCACTATTGCGTTCCCATTGTCATACACAGGGAAAATAGCACTCGCGTCTGTTCCCAGCAACTGCAGTGTATTGGACTGAAGAGGATCTACTGTTCTTGTCAGGTTCCTAAGCAGAATTGAACTAGGTTTGGCGGTGTGTGTAGGAAGTACAGTTGTTTTGTTCTGAGCAAGCTCACTGTTTGGACCCGATAGGAAACACAGTAGAGTAGAAGAGTGCTCTTTTCTCAAAAGCAGAGTGTGTTTCTTGTAAGGCGAGCTAGCGTTTGTTTCCCAGTCCTAAATGGAGTTGAATCACATGCAGTTTCTGGTCCTACGAGCAAGAGTTGTTTTATGGTAAGAATAGTCACTATTGCGCTGCCATTTCCCTACACAGGACAAATAGCACTGTTGTCTTTTCCCAGCAGTACACTGTATTGGACTGAAGAGGATCTACTGTTCTTGTCAGGTTTATAAGCAAAATTGAACTAGATATGGCCGTGTGTGAAGGAAGCACAGTTTTTGTGTTCTGAGCAAGCTCACTGTTCGGACCCCATCGGAAACACAGTAGAGTAGAAGAGTGCTCTTTTCTCTAAAGCAGATTGTGTTTCTTGTAAGGCGAGCTAGCATTTGTTTCCCAGTCCTAAATGGAGTTGAATCACATGCAGTTTCTTGTCCTACGAGCAAGAGTTGTTTTCTGGTAAGGAAGTCACTATTGTCCCCCCATTGCCATACACAGTGCAAATAGCACTCGCGTCTGTTCCCAGCAATTACAGTCTATTGGACTGAAGAGGATCTACTGTTCTTGTCAGGTTCCTAATCAGAATTGAACTAGATATGGCCGTGTGTGTAGGAAGCACAGTTCTTTTGTTCTGAGCAAGCTCACTGTTCTGGCCCTATAGGAAACACAGTAGAGTAGAAGAGTGCTCTTTTCTCAAAAGCAGAGTGTGTTTCTTGTAAGGAGAGCTGGCGTTTGTTAACTAGTCCTTAATGGAGTTCAATTACAGGCACTTTCCGGTCCTATGAGCAAGAGTTGTTTTCTGGTAAGGAAAGTAACTATTGTGCTCCCATTGCCATACACAGTGCAAATAGCACTCGCGTCTGTTCCCAGCATGTACAGTGTATTGGACTGAAGAGGGTCTACTGTTCTTGTCAGATTCGTAAGCAGAGTTGAACTAGATATGGCCGTGTGTAGGAAGCACAGTTCTTTTGTTCTGAGCAAGCTCACTGTTCTGGCCCTATAGGAAACACAGTAGAGTAGAAGAGTGCTCTTTTCTCAAAAGCAGAGTGTGTTTCTTGTTAGGCGAGCTAGCGTTTGTTTCCCAGTACTATATGGAGTTGAATAACATGCAGTTTCTGGTCCTACGAGCAAGAGTTGTTTTCTGGTAAGGAAAGTCACTATTGCACTCCCATTGCCATACACATTGCAAATAGCACTGGCGTCTGTTCCCAGCAAGTGCAGTGTATTGGACTGAAGAGGATCTACTATTCAGTTTCCTAAGCAGAATTGAACTAGATATGACCGTGTGTGTAGGAAGAACAGTTCTTTTGTTCTGAGCAAGCTCACTGTTATAGCCCTATAGGAAACACAGTAGAGTAGAAGAGTGCTCTTTTCTCAAAAGCAGAGTGTGTTTCTTGTAAGGCGAGCTAGCGTTTCTTTTCCAGTCCTAAATGGAGTTGAATCACATGCAGTTTCTGGTCCTACGAGCAAGAGTTGTTTTATGGTAAGAAGAGTCACTATTGCGCTGCCATTTCCCTACACAGGACAAATAGCACTGTTGTATCTTCCCAACAGTACAGTGTATTGGACTGAACAGGATCTACTGTTCTTGTCAGGTTCCTAAGCAGAATTGAACTAGGTATGGTGGTGTGTGTAGGAAGCACGGTTTTTTTGTTCTGAACAAGCTCACTGTTCTGGTCCTATAGGAAACACAGTAGAGTAGAAGAGTGCTCTTTTCTCAAAAGCAGAGTGTGTTTCTTGTAAGGCGAGCTAGTGTTTGTTTCCCAGTCCTATATGGAGTTGAATCACATGCAGTTTCTGGTCCTACGAGCAAGAGTTGTTTTCTGGTAAGGAAAGTCACTATTGCGCTCCCATTGCCATACACAGTGCAAATAGCACTTGCGTCTGTTCCCAGCAAGTACAGTGTATTGGACTGAAGAGGATCTACTATTCTTGTCAGTTTCCTAAGCAGATTTGAACTAGATATGACCGTGTGTGTAGGAAGCACAGTTCTTTTGTTCTGAGCAAGCTCACTGTTTTGGCCCTATAGGAAACCCTTTGAGTAGAAGAGGCTCTATTCTCAAACGCAGAGTGTGTTTCTTGTAAGGTGAGCTAGCGTTTGTTTCCCAGTCCTAAATGGAGTTGAATCTCATGCAGTTTCTGGTCCTACCAGCAAGAGTTGTTTTCTGGTAAGAAGAGTTACTATTGCGCTCCCATTTTCATACACACGGCAAATAGCACTGGCGTCTGTTCCCAGCAAGTACAATGTATTGGACTGAATAGGATCTACTATTCTTGTCAGTTTCCTAAGCAGAATTGGACTTGATATGACCGTGTGTGTAGGAAGCACAGTTCTTTTGTTCTGAGCAAGCTCACTGTTTTGGATATATACGAAACACAGTAGCGTAGAAGAGTGCTCTTTTCTCAAAAGCAGAGTGTGTTTCTTGTAAGGCGAGCTAGCGTTTGTTTCCCAGTCCTAAATGGAGTTGAATCACATGCAGTTTCTGGTCCTACGAGCATGAGTTGTTTTCTGGTAAGGAAGTCACTATTGTCCCCCCATTGCCATACACAGTGCAAATAGCACTCGCGTCTGTTCCCAGCAAGTACAGTGTATCGGACTGAAGAGGAGCTACTGTTCTTGTCAGTTTCATAAGCAGAGTTAAACTAGATATGGCCCGTGTGTGTTAGGAAGCACAGTTCTTTGGTTCTGAGCAAGCTCACTGTTTTTGCCCTATAGGAAACACAGTAGAGTAGAAGAGTGCTCTTTTCTCAAAAGCAGAATGTGTTTCTTGTAAGGCGAGTTAGTGTTTCTTTCGCAGTCCTAAATGGAGTTGAGTCTAATGCAGTTTTTGTTCCTATGAACAAGAGTTGTTTTCTGGAAGAAGAGTCACTATTGCGCTCCAATTGCCATACACAGGACAAATAGCACTCGCGTTTGTTCCCAGCAAGTACAGTGTATCGGACTGAAGAGGAGCTACTGTTCTTGTCAGTTTCGTAAGCAGAGATGAACTAGATTTGGTCCGGCTGTGTAGGAAGCACAGTTGTTTTGTGCTGAGCAAGCTCACTGTTTGGACCCCCTAGGATACACAGTAGAGTAGAAGAGTGCTCTTTTCTCAAAAGCAGAGTGTGTTTCTTATACTGCGAGCTAGCGTTTGTTTCCCAGTCCTAAATGGAGTTGAATCACATGCAGTTTCTGGTCCTACGAGCAAGAGTTGTTTTATGGTAAGAATCGTCACTATTGCGCTGCCATTGCCATACACAGGACAAATAGCACTGTTGTCTCTTCCCAGCAGTACAGTGTATTGGACTGAAGAGGATCTACTGTTCTTGTCAGGTTCCTAAGCAGAATTGAACTAGGTATGGTGGTGTGTGTAGGAAGCACGGTTTTTTTGTTCTGAGCAAGCTCACTGTTCGGACCTCATAGGAAACACAGTAGAGTAGAAGAGTGCTCTTTTCTCAAAAGCAAAGTGGGTTTCTTGTAAGACGAGCTAGTGTTTGTTTCCCAGTCCTATATGGAGTTGAATCACATGCAGTTTCTGGTCCTACGAGCAAGAGTTGTTTTCTGGTAAGAAGAGTCACTATTGCGCTCCCATTGCCATACACAGTGCAAATAGCACTCGCGTCTGTTCCCAGCAAGTACAGTGTATTGGACTGAATAGGAGCTACTGTTCTTGTCATTTTCCAAAGCTTAGTTGAACTAGATATGGTCCGTGTGTGTAGGAAGCACAGTTCTTTTTTTCTCAGCAAGCTCACTGTTCTGGCCCTATAGGAAACACAGTAGAGTAGAACAGTGCTCTTTTCTCAAAAGCAGAGTGTGTTTCTTGTAAGGCGAGCTAGCGTTTGTTTCCCAGTCCTAAATGGAGTTGAATCACAATCAGTTTCTTCTCCTACGAGCAAGAGTTTTTTTCGGGAAAGAAGAGTCCCTATTGCGCTGCCATTGCCATACACTGGACAAATAGCACTGTTGTCTGTTCCCAGCAGTACAGTGTATTGGACTGAAGAGGATCTACTGTTCTTGTCAGGTTTATAAGCAAAATTGAACTAGATATGGCCGTGTGTAGGAAGCACAGTTCTTTTGTTCTGAACAAGCTCACTGTTCGGACCCCATCGGAAACACAGTAGAGTAGAAGAGTGCTCTTTTCTCTAAATCAGAGTGTGTTTCTTGTCAGGCGAGCTAGCATTTGTTTCCCAGTCCTAAATGGAGTTGAATCACATACAGTTTCTGGTCCTACGAGCAAGAGTTGTTTTCTGGTAAGGAAAGTCACTATTGCGCTCCCATTGCCATACACAGTGCAAATAGCACTCGCGTCTGTTCCCAGCAAGTACAGTGTATTGGACTGAAGAGGAGCTACTGTTCTTGTCAGTTTCCTAAGCAGAGTTAAACTAGATATGGCCCGTGTGTGTAGGAAGCACAGTTCTTTTTTTCTGAGCAAGCTCACTGTTCTGGCCCTATAGGAAACACAGCAGAGTAGAAAAGTGCTCTTTTCTCTAAAGCAGAGTGTGTTTCTTGTAAGGCGAGCTAGCGTTTGTTTCCCAGTCCTAAATGGCGTTGAATCACATGCAGTTTCTGGTCCTATGAGCAGGAGTTGTTTTATGGTAAGAATAGTCACTATTGTGCTGCCATTGCCATACACAGGACAAATAGCACTGGCGTCTGTTCCCAGCAAGTACAGTGTATTGGACTGAAGAGGATGTACTGTTCTTGTCAGGTTCCTAATCAGAATTGAACTAGATATGGCCGTGTGTGTAGGAAGCACAGTTCTTTTGTTCTGAGCAAGCTCACTGTTTTGGCCCTATAGGAAACACAGTAGAGTAGAAGAGTGCTCTTTTCTCAAAAGCAGAGTGTGTTTCTTGTAAGGCGAGCTCGAGTTTGTTTCCCAGTCCTAAATGGAGTTGAGTCACATGCAGTTTTTGGTCCTACGAGCAAGAGTTGTTTTCTGGGAAGAAGAGTCACTATTGCGCTCCAATTGCTATACACAGTGCAAATAGCACTCGCGTTTGTTCCCTGTAATTTCAGTGTATCGGACTGAAGAGGATCTACTGTTCTTGTCAGTTTCGTAAGCAGAGTTGAACTAGATATGGTCCGTGTGTAGGAAGCACAGTTTTTTGTTCTGAGCAAGCTCACTGTTTGGACCCCAAAGGAAACACAGTAGAGTAGAAGAGTGCTCTTTTCTCAAAAGCAGAGTGTGTTTCTTGTAAGGCGAGTTAGTGTTTGTTTCCCAGTCTTAAATGGAGTTGAATCACATGCAGTTTCTGGTCCTACAAACAAGAGTTGTTTTCTGGTAAGAAGAGTCACTATTGCGCTGCCATTGCCATACACAGGACAAATAGCACTGGCGTTTTTTCCCAGCAAGTACAGTGTATTGGACTGAAGAGGAGCTACTGTTCTTGTCAGTTTCCTAAGCAGAGTTGAACTAGATATGGCCCGTGTGTGTAGGAAGCACAGTTCTTTTGTTCTGAGCAAGCTCACTGTTCTGGCCCTATAGGAAACACAGTAGAGTAGAAAAGTGCTCTTTTCTCTAAAGCAGAGTGTGTTTCTTGTAATGCAAGCTCGTGTTTGTTTCCCAGTCCTAAATGGAGTTGAATCACATGCAGTTTCTGGTCCTACAAGCAAGAGTTGTTTTATGGTAAGAATAGTCACTATTGCGCTGCCATTGCCATACACAGGACAAATAGCACTGGCGTCTGTTCCCAGCAAGTACAGTGTATTGGACTGAAGAGGATCTACTGTTCTTGTCAGGTTCCTAATCAGAATTGAACTAGATATGGCCGTGTGTGTAGGAAGCACAGTTCTTTTGTTCTGAGCAAGCTCACTGTTCTGGCCCTACAGGAAACACAGTAGAGTAGAAGAGTGCTCTTTTCTCAAAAGCAGAGTGTGTTTCTTATAAGGAGAGCTAGCGTTTGTTTCCCAATCCTAAATGGAGTTGAATCACATGCAGTTTCTGGTCCTTGGACAAGAGTTGTTTTCTGGTAAGAAGAGTCAATATTGCACTGCCATTGCCATACACAGGACAAAGAGCCCTGGAGTCTGTTCCCAGCAAGTACAGTGTATTGGAGTGAAGAGGATCTACTGTTCTTGTCAGGTTCCTAAGCAGAATTGAACTAGATATGGCCGTGTGTGTAGGAAGCACACTTCTTTTGTTCTGAGCAAGTTCACTGTTTGGACCTCTTAGGAAACACAGTAGAGTAGAAGAATGCTCTTTTCTCTAAATCAGAGTGTGTTTCTTGTAAGGCGAGCTAGCATTTGTTTCCCAGTCCTAAATGGAGTTGAATCACATGCAGTTTCTGGTCCTACGAGCAAGAGTTGTTTTCTGGTAAGAAGAGTCACTATTGTGCTCCAAATGCCATACACAGTGCAAATAGTACTCGCATCTGTTCTCTTCAAGTACAGTGTATTGGACAGAAGAGGATGTACTGTTCTTGTCAGTTTCCTCAGCAGAGTTGAACTAGATATGGTCCGTGTTTTTAGGAAGCACAGTTCTTTTGTTCTGAGTAAGCTCACTGTTTGGACCCCATTGGAAACACAGTAGAGTAGAAGAGTGCTCTTTTCTCAAACCAGAGTGTGTTTCTTGTAAGGCGAGCTAGAGTTTGTTTCCCAGTCCTAAATGGAGTTGAATCACATGCAGTTTCTGGTCCTACGAGCAAGAGTTGTATTCTGGTAAGAAGAGTCACTATTGTGCTCCCATTGTCATACACAGGGCAAATAGCACTGGCGTCTGTTCTCAGCATGTACAGTGTATTGGACTGAAGAGGATCTACTGTTCTTGTCAGGTTCCTAAGGAGAGTTGAACTAGATATGGCTGTGTGTGTAGGAAGCACAGTTCTTTTGTTCTGAGCAAGCTCAGTGTTCTGGCCCTATAGGAAACAGAGGAGAGTAGAAGAGTGCTCTTTTCTCTAAAGCAGAGTGTGTTTCTTGTAAGGCGAGCTTGCATTTGTTTCCCAGTCCTAAATGGAGTTGACTCACATGCAGTTTTTGAACATACGAGCAAGAGTTGTTTTCTGGTAAGAAGAGTCACTATTGCGCTCCAATTGCCATACACAGTGCAAATAGCACTGGCGTCTGTTCCCATCAAGTACAGTGTATTGGACTGAATAGGAGCTACTCTTCTTGTCAGTTTCCAAAGCATAGTTGAACTAGATGTGGTCCATGTGTGTAGGAAGCACAGTTCTTTTGATCTCAGCAAGCTCACTGTTCTGGCCCTATAGGAAACACAGTAGAGTAGAACAGTGCTCTTTTCAAAAAAGCAGAGTGTGTTTCTTGTAAGGCAAGCTAGCGTTTGTTTCCCAGTCCTAAATGGAGTTGAATCACATGCAGTTTCTGGTCCTACGAGCAAGAGTTGTTTTCTGGTAAGGAAGTCACTATTGTGCTCCCATTGCCATACACAGTGCAAATAGCACTCGCGTCTGTTCCCAGCAAGTACAGTGTATTGGACTGAAGAGGAGCTACTGTTCTTGTCAGTTTCGTAAGCAGAGTTGAACGAGATATGGCCCGTGTGTGTAGGAAGCACAGTTCTATTGTTCTGAGCAATCTCACTCTTTGGACCACATAGGAAGCACAGTAGAGTAGAAGAGTGCTCTTTTTTCAAAAGCAGTGTGTTTCATGTAAGGCGAGCTAGCATTTGTTTCCCAGTCGTAAATGGAGTTGAATCACATGCAGTTTCTGGTCCTACGAGCAAGAGTTGTTTTCTCGTAAGAAGAGTCAGTATTGCGCTGCCATTGCCATACACAGGACAAATAGCACTGGCGTCTGTTGCCAGCAAGTACAGTGTATTGGACTGAAGAGGATCTACTGTTCTTGTCAGGTTCCTAAGCAGAATTGAACTAGATATGGCCCTGTGTGCAGGAAGCACAGTTCTTTTGTTCTGAGCAAGCTCTCTGTTCGGACACCATAGGAAACACAGTAGAGTAGAATTGTGCTCTTTTCTCAAAAGCAGAGTGTGTTTCTGTAAGGCAAGCTAGGGTTTGTTTCCCAGTCCTAAATGGAGTTGAATCCCATGCAGTTTTTGTTCCTACGAGCAAGAGTTATTTTCTGGTAAGAAGAGTCACTATTGCGCTCCCATTGCCATACACAGTGCAAATAGCACTCGCGTCTCTTCCCAGCAAGTACAGTGTATTGGACTGAAGAGGAGCTACTGTTCTTGTCAGTTTCCTAAGCAGAGTTGAACTTGATATGGCCCGTGTGTGTAGGAAGCACAGTTCTTTTGTTCTGAGCAAGCTCACTGTTCTGGCCCTATAGGAAAAACAGTAGAGTAGAAGAGTGCTCATTTCTCTAAAGTAGAGTGTGTTTCTTGTAAGGCAAGCTAGCGTTTGTTTCCCAGTCCTAAATGGAGTTGAATCACATGCAGTTTCTGGTACTACGAGCAAGAGTTGTTTTATGGTAAGAATAGTCACTATTGCGCTGCCATTGTCATACACAGGACAAATAGCACTGGCCTCTGTTCCCATCAAGTACAGTGTATTGGACTGAAGAGGATCTACTGTTCTTGTCAGGTTCCTAAGCAGAGTTGAACTAGATATGGCCGTGTGTGTAGGAAGCACAGTTCTTTTGTTCTGATCAAGCTCACTGTTCTGGCCCTATAGGAAACACAGTAGAGTAGAAGAGTGCTCTTTTCTCTAAAGCAGAGTGTGTTTCTTGTAAGGCGAGCTCGCCCCTGTTTCACAGTCCTAAATGGAGTTGAGTCACATGCAGTTTTTGGTCCTATGAGCAAGTGTTGTTTTCTGGTAAGGAGAGTCACTATTGCACTCCAAATGCCATACACAGTGCAAATAGCACTCGCGTCTGTTCCCAGCAAGTACAGTATATTGGACTGAATAGGAGCTATTCTTCTTGTCAGTTTCCAAAGCATAGTTGAACTAGATGTGGTCCATGTGTGTAGGAAGCACAGTTCTTTTGATCTCAGCAAGCTCACTGTTCTGGCCCTATAGGAAACACAGTAGAGTAGAAGAGTGCTCTTTTCTCAAAAGCAGAGTGTGTTTCTTGTAAGGCAAGCTCGAGTTTCTTTCCCAGTCCTAAATGGAGTTGAGTCACATGCAGTTTTTGGTCCTACGAGCAAGAGTTGTTTTCTGGGAAGAAGAGTCACTGTTGCGCTCCAATTGCTATACACAGTGCAAATAGCACTTGCGTTTGTTCCCTGCAAGTACAGTGTATCGGACTGAAGAGGAGCTACTGTTCTTGTCAGTTTCGTAAGCAGAGTTGAACTAGATATGGTCCGTGTGTAGGAAGCACAGTTTTTTGTTCTGAGCAAGCTCACTCTTTGGACCCCTTAGGAAAAACAGTAGAGTAGAAGAGTGCTCTTTTCTCAAAAGCAGAGTGTGTTTCTTGTAAGGCGAGTTAGTGTTTGTTTCCCAATCCTAAATGGAGTTGAATCTCAGGCAATTTCTGGTCCTACGAGCAAGACTTGTTTTCTGGTAAGAAGAGTCACTATTGCACTCCCATTGTCATACACAGGGCAAATAGCACTTGCGTCTGTTCCCAGCATGTACTGTGTATTGGACTGAAGAGGGTCTACTGTTCTTGTCAGATTCGTAAGCAGAGTTGAACTAGATATGGCCGTGTGTAGGAAGCACAGTTCTTTTGTTCTGAGCAAGCTCACTGTTCTGGCCCTATAGGAAACACAGTAGAGTAGAAGAGTGCTCTTTTCTCAAAAGCAGAGTGTGTTTCTTGTAAGGCGAGCTAGCGTTTGTTTCCCAGTACTATATGGAGTTGAATACTGTTCAGCACAAGTTCACTGTTCAGACCTCATAGGAAACACAGTAGAGTAGAAGAGTGCTTTTTTCTCTAAGTCAGAGTGTGTTTCTTGTAAGGCGAGGTAGTGTTTGTTTCCTAGTTCTAAATGGAGATGAATCACATGCAGTCTCTGGTCCTACGAGCAAGAGTTGTTTTCTGGTAAGAAGAGTCACTATTGTGCTCCCATTGTCATACACAGGGCAAATAGCACTTGCGTCTGTTCCCAGCATGTACTGTGTATTGGACTGAAGAGGGTCTACTGTTCTTGTCAGATTCGTAAGCAGAGTTGAACTAGATATGGCCGTGTGTAGGAAGCACAGTTCTTTTGTTCTGAGCAAGCTCACTGTTCTGGCCCTATAGGAAACACAGTAGAGTAGAAGAGTGCTCTTTTCTCAAAAGCAGAGTGTGTTTCTTGTAAGGCGAGCTAGCGTTTGTTTCCCAGTACTATATGGAGTTGAATAACATGCAGTTTCTGGTCCTATGAGCAAGAGTTGTTTTCTGGTTAGGAAAGTCACTATTGCGCTCCCTTTGCCATACACATTGCAAATAGCACTGGCGTCTGTTCCCAGCAAGTGCAGTGTATTGGACTGAAGAGGATCTACTATTCTTGTCAGTTTCCTAAGCAGAATTGAACTAGATATGACCGTGTGTGTAGGAAGAACAGTTCTTTTGTTCTGAGCAAGCTCACTGTTATGGCCCTATAGGAAACACTTTAGAGTAGAAGAGGGCTCTTTTCTCAAAAGCAGAGTGTGTTTCTTGTAAGGTGAGCTAGCGTTTGTTTCCCAGTCCTAAATGGAGTTGAATCTCAGGCAGTTTCTGGTCCTACGAGCAAGACTTGTTTTCTGGTAAGAAGAGTCACTATTGCACTCCCATTGTCATACACAGGGAAAATAGCACTCGTGTCTGTTCCCAGCAAGAGCAGTGTATTGGACTGAAGAGGATCTACTGTTCTTTTCAGGTTTTTAAGCAGAATTGAACTAGGTATGGCGGTGTGTGTAGGAAGCACAGTTGTTTTGTTCTGAGCAAGCTCACTGTTTGGACCCCATAGGAAACACAGTAGAGTAGAAGAGTGCTCTTTTCTCAAAAGCAGAGTGTGTTTCTTGTAAGGCGAGCTAGCGTTTCTTTCCCAGTCCTAAAAGGAGTTGAATCACATGCAGATTCTGGTCCTACTAGCAAGAGTTGTTTTCTGGTAAGAAGAGTCACTATTGTGCTCCAAATGCCATACACAGTGCAAATAGTACTCGCATCTGTTCTCTTCCAGTACAGTGTATTGGACAGAAGAGGATGTACTGTTCTTGTCAGTTTCCTCAGCAGAGTTGAACTACATATGGTCCGTGTTTTTAGGAAGCACAGTTCTTTTGTTCTGAGTAAGCTCACTGTTTGGACCCCATTGGAAACACAGTAGAGTAGAAGAGTGCTCTTTTCTCAAACCAGAGTGTGTTTCTTGTAAGGCGAGCTAGAGTTTGTTTCCCAGTCCTAAATGGAGTTGAAACACATGCAGTTTCTGGTCCTACGAGCAAGAGTTGTATTCTGGTAAGAAGAGTCACTATTGTGCTCCCATTGTCATACACAGGGCAAATAGCACTGGCGTCTGTTCTCAGCATGTACAGTGTATTGGACTGAAGAGGATCTACTGTTCTTGTCAGGTTCCTAAGGAGAGTTGAACTAGATATGGCTGTGTGTGTAGGAAGCACAGTTCTTTTGTTCTGAGCAAGCTCAGTGTTCTGGCCCTATAGGAAACAGAGTAGAGTAGAAGAGTGCTCTTTTCTCTAAAGCAGAGTGTGTTTCTTGTAAGGCGAGCTCGCATTTGTTTCCCAGTCCTAAATGGAGTTGACTCACATGCAGTTTTTGAACATACGAGCAAGAGTTGTTTTCTGGTAAGAAGAGTCACTATTGCGCTCCAATTGCCATACACAGTGCAAATAGCACTGGCGTCTGTTCCCATCAAGTACAGTGTATTGGCCTGAATAGGAGCTACTCTTCTTGTCAGTTTCCAAAGCATAGTTGAACTAGATGTGGTCCATGTGTGTAGGAAGCACAGTTCTTTTGATCTCAGCAAGCTCACTGTTCTGGCCCTATAGGAAACACAGTAGAGTAGAACAGTGCTCTTTTCAAAAAAGCAGAGTGTGTTTCTTGTAAGGCAAGCTAGCGTTTGTTTCCCAGTCCTAAATGGAGTTGAATCACATGCAGTTTCTGGTCCTACGAGCAAGAGTTGTTTTCTGGTAAGGAAGTCACTATTGTGCTCCCATTGCCATACACAGTGCAAATAGCACTCGCGTCTGTTCCCAGCAAGTACAGTGTATTGGACTGAAGAGGAGCTACTGTTCTTGTCAGTTTCGTAAGCAGAGTTGAACGAGATATGGCCCGTGTGTGTAGGAAGCACAGTTCTATTGTTCTGAGCAAGCTCACTGTTTGGACCACATAGGAAACACAGTAGAGTAGAAGAGTGCTCTTTTTTCAAAAGCAGTGTGTTTCATGTAAGGCGAGCTAGCATTTGTTTCCCAGTCGTAAATGGAGTTGAATCACATGCAGTTTCTGGTCCTACGAGCAAGAGTTGTTTTCTCGTAAGAAGAGTCAGTATTGCGCTGCCATTGCCATACACAGGACAAATAGCACTGGCATCTGTTGCCAGCAAGTACAGTGTATTGGACTGAAGAGGATCTACTGTTCTTGTCAGGTTCCTAAGCAGAATTGAACTAGATATGGCCCTGTGTGCAGGAAGCACAGTTCTTTTGTTCTGAGCAAGCTCTCTGTTCGGACACCATAGGAAACACAGTAGAGTAGAATTGTGCTCTTTTCTCAAAAGCAGAGTGTGTTTCTGTAAGGCAAGCTAGGGTTTGTTTCCCAGTCCTAAATGGAGTTGAATCCCATGCAGTTTTTGTTCCTACGAGCAAGAGTTATTTTCTGGTAAGAAGAGTCACTATTGCGCTCCCATTGCCATACACAGTGCAAATAGCACTCGCGTCTCTTCCCAGCAAGTACAGTGTATTGGACTGAAGAGGAGCTACTGTTCTTGTCAGTTTCCTAAGCAGAGTTGAACTTGATATGGCCCGTGTGTGTAGGAAGCACAGTTCTTTTGTTCTGAGCAAGCTCACTGTTCTGGCCCTATAGGAAAAACAGTAGAGTAGAAGAGTGCTCATTTCTCTAAAGTAGAGTGTGTTTCTTGTAAGGCAAGCTAGCGTTTGTTTCCCAGTCCTAAATGGAGTTGAATCACATGCAGTTTCTGGTACTACGAGCAAGAGTTGTTTTATGGTAAGAATAGTCACTATTGCGCTGCCATTATCATACACAGGACAAATAGCACTGGCCTCTGTTCCCATCAAGTACAGTGTATTGGACTGAAGAGGATCTACTGTTCTTGTCAGGTTCCTAAGCAGAGTTGAACTAGATATGGCCGTGTGTGTAGGAAGCACAGTTCTTTTGTTCTGATCAAGCTCACTGTTCTGGCCCTATAGGAAACACAGTAGAGTAGAAGAGTGCTCTTTTCTCTAAAGCAGAGTGTGTTTCTTGTAAGGCGAGCTCGCCCCTGTTTCACAGTCCTAAATGGAGTTGAGTCACATGCAGTTTTTAGTCCTATGAGCAAGTGTTGTTTTCTGGTAAGGAGAGTCACTATTGCGCTCCAATTGCCATACACAGTGCAAATAGCACTCGCGTCTGTTCCCAGCAAGTACAGTATATTGGACTGAATAGGAGCTACTCTTCTTGTCAGTTTCCAAAGCATAGTTGAACTAGATGTGGTCCATGTGTGTAGGAAGCACAGTTCTTTTGATCTCAGCAAGCTCACTGTTCTGGCCCTATAGGAAACACAGTAGAGTAGAAGAGTGCTCTTTTCTCAAAAGCAGAGTGTGTTTCTTGTAAGGCAAGCTCGAGTTTCTTTCCCAGTCCTAAATGGAGTTGGGTCACATGCAGTTTTTGGTCCTACGAGCAAGAGTTGTTTTCTGGGAAGAAGAGTCACTGTTGCGCTCCAATTGCTATACACAGTGCAAATAGCACTCGCGTTTGTTCCCTGCAAGTACAGTGTATCGGACTGAAGAGGAGCTACTGTTCTTGTCAGTTTCGTAAGCAGAGTTGAACTAGATATGGTCCGTGTGTAGGAAGCACAGTTTTTTGTTCTGAGCAAGCTCACTCTTTGGACCCCTTAGGAAAAACAGTAGAGTAGAAGAGTGCTCTTTTCTCAAAAGCAGAGTGTGTTTCTTGTAAGGCGAGCTAGCGTTTGTTTCCCAGTACTATATGGAGTTGAATACTGTTCAGCACAAGTTCACTGTTCAGACCTCATAGGAAACACAGTAGAGTAGAAGAGTGCTTTTTTCTCTAAATCAGAGTGTGTTTCTTGTAAGGCGAGGTAGTGTTTGTTTCCTAGTTCTAAATGGAGATGAATCACATGCAGTCTCTGGTCCTATGAGCAAGAGTTGTTTTCTGGTAAGAAGAGTCACTATTGTGCTCCCATTGTCATACACAGGGCAAATAGCACTTGCGTCTGTTCCCAGCATGTACTGTGTATTGGACTGAAGAGGGTCTACTGTTCTTGTCAGATTCGTAAGCAGAGTTGAACTAGATATGGCCGTGTGTAGGAAGCACAGTTCTTTTGTTCTGAGCAAGCTCACTGTTCTGGCCCTATAGGAAACACAGTAGAGTAGAAGAGTGCTCTTTTCTCAAAAGCAGAGTGTGTTTCTTGTAAGGCGAGTTAGCGTTTGTTTCCCAGTACTATATGGAGTTGAATAACATGCAGTTTCTGGTCCTATGAGCAAGAGTTGTTTTCTGGTTAGGAAAGTCACTATTGCGCTCCCATTGCCATACACATTGCAAATAGCACTGGCGTCTGTTCCCAGCAAGTGCAGTGTATTGGACTGAAGAGGATCTACTATTCTTGTCAGTTTCCTAAGCAGAATTGAACTAGATATGACCGTGTGTGTAGGAAGAACAGTTCTTTTGTTCTGAGCAAGCTCACTGTTATGGCCCTATAGGAAACACTTTAGAGTAGAAGAGGGCTCTTTTCTCAAAAGCAGAGTGTGTTTCTTGTAAGGTGAGCTAGCGTTTGTTTCCCAGTCCTAAATGGAGTTGAATCTCAGGCAGTTTCTGGTCCTACGAGCAAGACTTGTTTTCTGGTAAGAAGAGTCACTATTGCACTCCCATTGTCATACACAGGGAAAATAGCACTCGTGTCTCTTCCCAGCAAGTGCAGTGTATTGGACTGAAGAGGATCTACTGTTCTTTTCAGGTTTTTAAGCAGAATTGAACTAGGTATGGCGGTGTGTGTAGGAAGCACAGTTGTTTTGTTCTGAGCAAGCTCACTGTTTGGACCCCATAGGAAACACAGTAGAGTAGAAGAGTGCTCTTTTCTCAAAAGCAGAGTGTGTTTCTTGTAAGGCGAGCTAGCGTTTCTTTTCCAGTCCTAAAAGGAGTTGAATCACATGCAGATTCTGGTCCTACGAGCAAGAGTTGTTTTATGGTAAGAAGAGTCACTATTGCGCTGCCATTTCCCTACACAGGACAAATAGCACTGTTGTCTCTTCCCAGCAGTACAGTGTATTGGACTGAACAGGATCTACTGTTCTTGTCAGGTTCCTAAGCAGAATTGAACTAGGTATGGTGGTGTGTGTAGGAAGCACGGTTTTTTTGTTCTGAACAAGCTCACTGTTCTGGTCCTATAGGAAACACAGTAGAGTAGAAGAGTGCTCTTTTCTCAAAAGCAGAGTGTGTTTCTTGTAAGGCGAGCTAGCGTTTGTTTCCCAGTCCTATATGGAGTTGAATCACATGCAGTTTCTGGTCCTACGAGCAAGAGTTGTTTTCTGGTAAGGAAAGTCACTATTGTGCTCCCATTGCCATACACAGTGCAAATAGCACTCGCGTCTGTTCCCAGCAAGTACAGTGTATTGGACTGAAGAGGATCTACTATTCTTGTCAGTTTCCTAAGCAGAATTGAACTAGATATGAACGTGTGTGTAGGAAGCACAGGTCTTTTGTTCTGAGCAAGCTCACTGTTTTGGCCCTATAGGAAACACAGTAGAGTAGAAGAGTGCTCTTTTCTCAAAAGCAGAGTTTGTTTCTTGTAAGGCGAGCTAGCGTTTGTTTCCCAGTCCTAAATGGAGTTGAGTCACAAGCAGTTTTTGCTCCTACAAGCAAGAGTTGTTTTCTGGTAAGAAGAGTCACAATTGTGCTCCAATTGCAATAGACAGTGCAAATAGCACTCGCGTCTGTTCCCAGCAATTACAGAGTATTGGACTGAATAGGATCTACTGTTCTTGTCAGTTTCCTAAGCAGAGTTGAACTAGATATGGCCGTGTGTGTAGGAAGCACAGTTTTTTTGTTCTGAGCAAGCTCACTGTTCGGACCCCATAGGAAACAAAGTAGAGTAGAAGAGTGCTCTTTTCTCTAAAGCAGATTGTGTTTCTTGTAAGGCTAGCTAGCATTTGTTTCCCAGTCCTAAAGGGAGTTGAATCACATACAGTTTCTGGTCCTACGAGCAAGAGTTGTTTTCTGGTAAGGAAATCACTATTGCGCTCCCATTGCCATACACAGTGCAAATAGCACTCGCGTCTGTTCCCAGAAGGTACAGTGTATTGGACTGAAGAGGAGCTACTGTTCTTGTCAGTTTCCTAAGCAGAGTTAAACTAGATATGGCCCATGTGTGTAGGAAGCACAGTTCTTTTGTTCTGAGCAAGCTCACTGTTCTGGCCCTATAGGAAACACAGTAGAGTAGAAGAGTGCTCTTTTCTCTAAAGCAGAGTGTGTTTCTTGTAAGGCGAGCTAGCGTTTGTTTCCCAGTACTAAATGGAGTTGAGTCACATGCAGTTTTTTGTCCTATGAGCAAGAGTTGTTTTCTGGTAAGACAAGTCACTATTGTGCTCCAGTTGCCATACACAGTGCAAATAGCACTGGCGTCTGTTCCCAGCAAGTACAGTGTATTGGACTGAAGAGGAGCTACTGTTCTTGTCCGGTTCCTAAGCAGAGTTATACTAGATATGGTCCGTGTGTGTAGGAAGCACAGTTCTTTTGTTCTGAGCAAGCTCACTGTTTGGACACCAAGGAAACACAGTAGAGTAGAAGAGTGCTCTTTTCTCAAAAGCAGAGTGTGTTTCTTGTAAGGCGAGCTAGCGTTTGTTTCCCAGTCCTAAATGGAGTTGAATCCCATGCAGTTTCTGGTCCTACAAGCAAGAGTTGTTTTCTGGTAAGAAGAGTCACTATTGCGCTGCCATTGCCATACACAGGACAAATAGCACTGTTGTCTGTTCCCAGCAGTACAGTGTATTGGACGGAAGAGGATCTACGGTTCTTGTCAGGTTCCTAAGCAGAATTGAACTAGGTATGGCCGTGTGTGTAGGAAGCACAGTTCTTTTGTTCTGAGCAAGTTCACTGTTCAGAACTCTTAGGAAACACAGTAGATAGAAGAGTGCTTTTTTCTCTAAATCAGAGTGTGTTTCTTGTATGGCGAGCTAGTGTTTGTTTCCTAGTTCTAAATGGAGTTGAATCACATGCAGTCTCTGGTCCTACGAGCAAGAGTTGTTTTCTGGTTAGAAGAGTCACTATTGTGCTCCCATTGTCATACACATGGCAAATAGCACTCGCGTCTGTTCCCAGCATGTACAGTGTATTGTACTGAAGAGGATCTACTGTTCTTGTCAGGTTCCTAAGCAGAATTGAACTAGGTATGGTCGTGTGTGTAGGAAGCACAGTTCTTTTCTTCTGAGCAAGTTCACTGTTCAGACCTCTTAGGAAACACAGTAGAGTAGAAGAGTGCTTTTTTCTCTAAATCAGAGTTCATTTCTTGTAAGGCGAGCTAGTGTTTTTTCCTAGTCCTAAATGGAGATGAATCACATGCAGTCTCTGGTATTACGAGCAAGAGTTCTTTTCTGGTAAGAAGAGTCACTATTGTGCTCCCATTGTCATACACAGGGCAAATAGCACTCGCGTCTGTTCCCAGAAGGTACAGTGTATTGTACTGAAGAGGGTCTGCTGTTCTTGTCAGGTTCCTAAGCAGAGTTGAACTAGATATTGCCGTGTGTAGGAAGCACAGTTCTTTTGTTCTGAGCAAGCTCACTGTTCTGGCCCTATAGGAAACACAGTAGAGTAGAAGAGTGCTCTTTTCTCAAAAGCAGAGTGTGTTTCTTGTAAGGCGAGCTAGCGTTTGTTTCCCAGTCCTAAATGGAGTTGAATCACATGCAGTTTCTGGTCCTATGAGCAAGAGTTGTTTTCTGGTAAGAAGAGTCACTATTGTGCTCCCATTGTCATACACAGGGAAAATAGCACTCGCGTCTGTTCCCAGCAAGTGCACTGTATTGGACTGAAGAGGATCTACTGTTCTTGTCAGGTTCCTAAGCAGAATTGAACTAGGTATGGCCTTGTGTGTAGGAAGCACAGTTGTTTTGTTCTGAGCAAGCTCACTGTTTGGACCCGATAGGAAACACAGTAGAGTAGAAGAGTGCTCTTTTCTCAAAAGCAGAGTGTGTTTTTTGTAAGGCGAGCTAGCGTTTGTTTCCCAGTCCTAAATGGAGTTGAATCACATGCAGTTTCTGGTCCTACAAGCAAGAGTTGTTTTATGGTAAGAAGAGTCACTATTGCGCTGCCATTTCCCTACACAGCACAAATAGCACTGTTGTCTCTTCCAAGCAGTACAGTGTATTGGACTGAAGAGGATCTACTGTTCTTGTTAGGTTCCTAAGCAGAATTGAACTAGGTATGGTGGTGTGTGTAGGAAGCACGGTTTTTTTGTTCTGAGCAAGCTCACTGTTCTGGCCCTATAGGAAACACAGTAGAGTAGAAGAGCGCTCTTTTCTCAAAAGCAGAGTGTGTTTCTTGTAAGGTGAGCTAGCGTTTGTTTCCCAGTCCTAAATGGAGTTGAATCTCATGCAGTTTCTGGTCCTACCAGCAAGAGTTGTTTTCTGGTAAGAAGAGTTACTATTGCGCTCCCATTTACATACACAGGGCAAATAGCACTCGCGTCTGTTCCCAGCAAGTACAGTGTATTGGACTGAAGAGGATCTACTATTCTTGTCAGTTTCCTACGCAGAATTGCACTAGATATGACCGTGTGTGTAGGAAGCACAGTTCTTTTGTTCTGAGCAAGCTCACTGTTTTGGCGCTATAGGAAACACAGTAGCGTGGAAGAGTGCTCTTTTCTCAAAAGCAGAGTGTGTTTCTTGTAAGGCGAGCTAGCGTTTGTTTCCCAGACCAAAATGGAGTTGAGTCACATGCAGGTTTTGCTCCTACGAGCAAGAGTTGTTTTCTCGTAAGAAGAGTCACTATTGCGCTCCAATTGCCATACACAGTGCAAATAGCACTCGCGGCTGTTCCCAGCAAGTACAGTGTAATGGACAGAATAGGAGCTACTGTTCTTGTCAGTTTCCTAAACAGAGTTGAACTAGATATGGTCCGTGTGTTTAGGAAGCACAGTTCTTTTGTTCTCAGCAAGCTCACTGTTCTGGCCCTATAGGATACACAGTAGAGTAGAAGAGTGCTCTTTTCTCAAAAGCAGAGTGTGTTTTTTGTAAGGCGAGCTAGCGTTTGTTTCCCAGTCCTAAATGGAGTTGAATCACATGCAGTTTCTGGTCCTACGAGCAAGAGTTGTTTTCTGGGAAATAAGTCACTATTGCGTTCCCAGTGCCACACAGTGCTAATAGCACGCGCGTCTGTTCCCAGCAAGTACAGTGTATCAGACTGAAGAGGAGCTACTGTTCTTGTCAGTTTCGCAAGCAGAGTTGAACGAGATATGGCCCGTGTGTAGGAAGCACAGTTCTTTTGTACTGAGCAAGCTCAATGTTTGGACCCCATTGGAAACACAGTAGAGTAGAAGTGAGCTCTTTTCTCAAAAGCAGAGTGTGTTTCTTGTAAGGCGAGCTAGAGTTTGTTTCCCAGTCCTAAATGGAGTTGAATCACATGCAGTTTCTGGTCCTACGAGCAAGAGTTGTTTTCTGGTAAGAAGAGTCACTATTGTGCTCCCATTGAAATACACAGGGCAAATTGCACTGGCGTCTGTTCCCATCATGTACAGTGTATTGGACTGAAGAGGATCTACTGTTCTTGTCAGGTTCCTAAGCAGAGTTGAACTAGATATGGCCGTGTGTGTAGGAAGCACAGTTCTTTTGTTCTGATCAAGCTCACTGTTCTGGCCCTATAGGAAACACAGTAGAGTAGAAGAGTGCTCTTTTCTCTAAATCAGAGTGTGTTTCTTGTAAGGCGAGCTAGCGTTTGTTTCCCAGTCCTAAATGGAGTTGAGTCACATGCAGTTTTTGGTCCTACGAGCAAGAGTTGTTTTCTGGGAAGAAGAGTCACTATTGCGCTCCAATTGCCATACACAGTACAAATAGCACTCGCGTTTGTTCCCAGCAAGTACAGTGTATCGGACTGAAGAGGATCTACTGTTCTTGTCAGGTTCCTAAGCAGAGTTGAACTAGATTTGGCCGTGTGTGTAGGAAGCACAGTTATTTTGTTCTGAGCAAGCTCACTGTTCTGGCCCTATTGGAAACACAGCAGAGTAGAAAAGTGCTCTTTTCTCTAAAGCAGAGTGTGTTTCTTGTAAGGCGAGCTAGCGTTTGTTTCCCAGTCCTAAATGGAGTTGAATCACATGCAGTTTCTGGTCCTACGAGCAGGAGTTGTTTTATGGTAAGAATAGTCACTATCGTGCTGCCATTGCCATACACAGGACAAATAGCACTGGCGTCTGTTCCCAGCAAGTACAGTGTATTGGACTGAAGAGGATGTACTGTTCTTGTCAGGTTCCTAATCAGAATTGAACTAGATATGGCCGTGTGTGTAGGAAGCACAGTTCTTTTGTTCTGAGCAAGCTCACTGTTCTGGCCCTATAGGAAACACAGTAGAGTAGAAGAGTGCTCTTTTCTCAAAAGCAGAGTGTGTTTCTTGTAAGGCGAGCTAGCGTTTGTTTCCCAGTATTATATGGAGTTGAATAACATGCAGTTTCTGGTCCTACGAGCAAGAGTTGTTTTCTGGTTAGGAAAGTCACTATTGCGCTCCCATTGCCATACACATTGCAAATAGCACTGGCGTCTGTTCCCAGCAAGTGCAGTGTATTGGACTGAAGAGGATCTACTATTCTTGTCAGTTTCCTAAGCAGAATTGAACTAGATATGACCGTGTGTGTAGGAAGAACAGTTCTTTTGTTCTGAGCAAGCTCACTGTTATGGCCCTATAGGAAACACTTTAGAGTAGAAGAGGGCTCTTTTCTCAAAAGCAGAGTGTGTTTCTTGTAAGGTGAGCTAGCGTTTGTTTCCCAGTCCTAAATGGAGTTGAATCTCAGGCAGTTTCTGGTCCTACGAGCAAGACTTGTTTTCTGGTAAGAAGAGTCACTATTGCACTCCCATTGTCATACACAGGGAAAATAACACTCGTGTCTGTTCCCAGCAAGTGCAGTGTATTGGACTGAAGAGGATCTACTGTTCTTTTCAGGTTTTTAAGCAGAATTGAACTAGGTATGGCGGTGTGTGTAGGAAGCACAGTTGTTTTGTTCTGAGCAAGCTCACTGTTTGGACCCCATAGGAAACACAGTAGAGTAGAAGAGTGCTCTTTTCTCAAAAGCAGAGTGTGTTTCTTGTAAGGCGAGCTAGCGTTTCTTTCCCAGTCCTAAAAGGAGTTGAATCACATGCAGATTCTGGTCCTACGAGCAAGAGTTGTTTTATGGTAAGAAGAGTCACTATTGCGCTGCCATTTCCCTACACAGGACAAATAGCACTGTTGTCTCTTCCCAGCAGTACAGTGTATTGGACTGAACAGGATCTACTGTTCTTGTCAGGTTCCTAAGCAGAATTGAACTAGGTATGGTGGTGTGTGTAGGAAGCACGGTTTTTTTGTTCTGAACAAGCTCACTGTTCTGGTCCTATAGGAAACACAGTAGAGTAGAAGAGTGCTCTTTTCTCAAAAGCAGAGTGTGTTTCTTGTAAGGCGAGCTAGCGTTTGTTTCCCAGTCCTATATGGAGTTGAATCACATGCAGTTTCTGGTCCTACGAGCAAGAGTTGTTTCCTGGTAAGGAAAGTCACTATTGTGCTCCCATTGCCATACACAGTGCAAATAGCACTCGTGTCTGTTCCCAGCAAGTACAGTGTATTGGACTGAAGAGGATCTACTATTCTTGTCAGTTTCCTAAGCAGAATTGAACTAGATATGAACGTGTGTGTAGGAAGCACAGTTCTTTTGTTCTGAGCAAGCTCACTGTTTTGGCCCTATAGGAAACACAGTAGAGTAGAAGAGTGCTCTTTTCTCAAAAGCAGAGTTTGTTTCTTGTAAGGCGAGCTAGCATTTGTTTCCCAGTCCTAAATGGAGTTGAGTCACAAGCAGTTTTTGCTCCTACAAGCAAGAGTTGTTTTCTGGTAAGAAGAGTCACAATTGTGCTCCAATTGCAATAGACAGTGCAAATAGCACTCGCGTCTGTTCCCAGCAATTACAGCGTATTGGAATGAAGAGGATCTACTGTTCTTGTCAGTTTCCTAAGCAGAGTTGAACTAGATATGGCCCGTGTGTGTAGGAAGCACAGTTTTTTTGTTCTGAGCAAGCTCACTGTTCGGACCCCATAGGAAACAAAGTAGAGTAGAAGAGTGCTCTTTTCTCTAAAGCAGATTGTGTTTCTTGTAAGGCTAGCTAGCATTTGTTTCCCAGTCCTAAAGGGAGTTGAGTCACATACAGTTTCTGGTCCTACGAGCAAGAGTTGTTTTCTGGTAAGGAAATCACTATTGCGCTCCCATTGCCATACACATTGCAAATAGCACTCGCGTCTGTTCCCAGAAGGTACAGTGTATTGGACTGAAGAGGAGCTACTGTTCTTGTCAGTTTCCTAAGCAGAGTTAAACTAGATATGGCCCATGTGTGTAGGAAGCACAGTTCTTTTGTTCTGAGCAAGCTCACTGTTCTGGCCCTTTAGGAAACACAGTAGAGTAGAAGAGTGCTCTTTTCTCTAAAGCAGAGTGTGTTTCTTGTAAGGCGAGCTAGCGTTTGTTTCCCAGTACTAAATGGAGTTGAGTCACATGCAGTTTTTTGTCCTACGAGCAAGAGTTGTTTTCTGGTAAGACAAGTCACTATTGTGCTCCAATTGCCATACACAGTGCAAATAGCACTGGCGTCTGTTCCCAGCAAGTACAGTGTATTGGACTGAAGAGGAGCTACTGTTCTTGTCCGGTTCCTAAGCAGAGTTATACTAGATATGGTCCGTGTGTGTAGGAAGCACAGTTCTTTTGTTCTGAGCAAGCTCACTGTTTGGACACCAAGGAAACACAGTAGAGTAGAAGAGTGCTCTTTTCTCAAAAGCAGAGTGTGTTTCTTGTAAGGCGAGCTAGCGTTTGTTTCCCAGTCCTAAATGGAGTTGAATCCCATGCAGTTTCTGGTCCTACAAGCAAGAGTTGTTTTCTTTTAAGAAGAGTCACTATTGCGCTGCCATTGCCATACACAGGACAAATAGCACTGTTGTCTGTTCCCAGCAGTACAGTGTATTGGACGGAAGAGGATCTACGGTTCTTGTCAGGTTCCTAAGCAGAATTGAACTAGGTATGGCCGTGTGTGTAGGAAGCACAGTTCTTTTGTTCTGAGCAAGTTCACTGTTCAGAACTCTTAGGAAACACAGTAGATAGAAGAGTGCTTTTTTCTCTAAATCAGAGTGTGTTTCTTGTATGGCGAGCTAGTGTTTGTTTCCTAGTTCTAAATGGAGTTGAATCACATGCAGTCTCTGGTCCTACGAGCAAGAGTTGTTTTCTGGTTAGAAGAGTCACTATTGTGCTCCCATTGTCATACACATGGCAAATAGCACTCGCGTCTGTTCCCAGCATGTACAGTGTATTGTACTGAAGAGGATCTACTGTTCTTGTCAGGTTCCTAAGCAGAATTGAACTAGGTATGGTCGTGTGTGTAGGAAGCACAGTTCTTTTCTTCTGAGCAAGTTCACTGTTCAGACCTCTTAGGAAACACAGTAGAGTAGAAGAGTGCTTTTTTCTCTAAATCAGAGTTCATTTCTTGTAAGGCGAGCTAGTGTTTTTTCCTAGTCCTAAATGGAGATGAATCACATGCAGTCTCTGGTATTACGAGCAAGAGTTCTTTTCTGGTAAGAAGAGTCACTATTGTGCTCCCATTGTCATACACAGGGCAAATAGCACTCGTGTCTGTTCCCAGCATGTACAGTGTATTGGACTGAAGAGGGTCTACTGTTCTTGTCAGGTTCCTAAGCAGAGTTGAACTAGATATTGCCGTGTGTAGGAAGCACAGTTCTTTTGTTCTGAGCAAGCTCACTGTTCTGGCCCTATAGGAAACACAGTAGAGTAGAAGAGTGCTCTTTTCTCAAAAGCAGAGTGTGTTTCTTGTAAGGCGAGCTAGCGTTTGTTTCCCAGTCCTAAATGGAGTTGAATCACATGCAGTTTCTGGTCCTGTGAGCAAGAGTTGTTTTCTGGTAAGAAGAGTCACTATTGTGCTCCCATTGTCATACACAGGGAAAATAGCACTCGCGTCTGTTCCCAGCAAGTGCAGTGTATTGGACTAAAGAGGATCTACTGTTCTTGTCAGGTTCCTAAGCAGAATTGAACTAGGTATGGCCTTGTGTGTAGGAAGCACAGTTGTTTTGTTCTGAGCAAGCTCACTGTTTGGACCCGATAGGAAACACAGTAGAGTAGAAGAGTGCTCTTTTCTCAAAAGCAGAGTGTGTTTTTTGTAAGGCGAGCTAGCGTTTGTTTCCCAGTCCTAAATGGAGTTGAATCACATGCAGTTTCTGGTCCTACAAGCAAGAGTTGTTTTATGGTAAGAATAGTCACTATTGCGCTGCCATTTCCCTACACAGCACAAATAGCACTGTTGTCTCTTCCAAGCAGTACAGTGTATTGGACTGAAGAGGATCTACTGTTCTTGTCAGGTTCCTAAGCAGAATTGAACTAGGTATGGTGGTGTGTGTAGGAAGCACGGTTTTTTTGTTCTGAGCAAGCTCACTGTTCTGGCCCTATAGGAAACACAGTAGAGTAGAAGAGCGCTCTTTTCTCAAAAGCAGAGTGTGTTTCTTGTAAGGTGAGCTAGCGTTTGTTTCCCAGTCCTAAATGGAGTTGAATCTCATGCAGTTTCTGGTCCTACCAGCAAGAGTTGTTTTCTGGTAAGAAGAGTTACTATTGCGCTCCCATTTACATACACAGGGCAAATAGCACTCGCGTCTGTTCCCAGCAAGTACAGTGTATTGGACTGAAGAGGATCTACTATTCTTGTCAGTTTCCTACGCAGAATTGCACTAGATATGACCGTGTGTGTAGGAAGCACAGTTCTTTTGTTCTGAGCAAGCTCACTGTTTTGGCGCTATAGGAAACACAGTAGCGTGGAAGAGTGCTCTCTTCTCAAAAGCAGAGTGTGTTTCTTGTAAGGCGAGCTAGCGTTTGTTTCCCAGTCCAAAATGGAGTTGAGTCACATGCAGGTTTTGCTCCTATGAGCAAGAGTTGTTTTCTCGTAAGAAGAGTCACTATTGCGCTCCAATTGCCATACACAGTGCAAATAGCACTCGCGGCTGTTCCCAGCAAGAACAGTGTAATGGACAGAATAGGAGCTACTGTTCTTGTCAGTTTCCTAAACAGAGTTGAACTAGATATGGTCCATGTGTTTAGGAAGCACAGTTCTTTTGTTCTAGGCAAGCTCACTGTTCTGGCCCTATAGGATACACAGTAGAGTAGAAGAGTGCTCTTTTCTCAAAAGCAGAGTGTGTTTTTTGTAAGGCGAGCTAGCGTTTGTTTCCCAGTCCTAAATGGAGTTGAATCACATGCAGTTTCTGGTCCTACGAGCAAGAGTTGTTTTCTTGGAAATAAGTCACTATTGCGTTCCCAGTGCCACACAGTGCTAATAGCACGCGCGTCTGTTCCCAGCAAGTACAGTGTATCAGACTGAAGAGGAGCTACTGTTCTTGTCAGTTTCCTAAGCAGAGTTGAACGAGATATGGCCCGTGTGTAGGAAGCACAGTTCTTTTGTACTGAGCAAGCTCAATGTTTGGACCCCATTGGAAACACAGTAGAGTAGAAGTGAGCTCTTTTCTCAAAAGCAGAGTGTGTTTCTTGTAAGGCGAGCTAGAGTTTGTTTCCCAGTCCTAAATGGAGTTGAATCACATGCAGTTTCTGGTCCTACGAGCAAGAGTTGTTTTCTGGTAAGAAGAGTCACTATTGTGCTCCCATTGAAATACACAGGGCAAATTGCACTGGCGTCTGTTCCCATCATGTACAGTGTATTGGACTGAAGAGGATCTACTGTTCTTGTCAGGTTCCTAAGCAGAGTTGAACTAGATATGGCCGTGTGTGTAGGAAGCACAGTTCTTTTGTTCTGATCAAGCTCACTGTTCTGGCCCTATAGGAAACACAGTAGAGTAGAAGAGTGCTCTTTTCTCTAAATCAGAGTGTGTTTCTTGTAAGGCGAGCTAGCGTTTGTTTCCCAGTTCTAAATGGAGTTGAGTCACATGCAGTTTTTTGTCCTACGAGCAAGAGTTGTTTTCTGGGAAGAAGAGTCACTATTGCGCTCCAATTGCCATACACAGTACAAATAGCACTCTCGTTTGTTCCCAGCAAGTACAGTGTATCGGACTGAAGAGGATCTACTGTTCTTGTCAGGTTCCTAAGCAGAGTTGAACTAGATTTGGCCGTGTGTGTAGGAAGCACAGTTCTTTTGTTCTGAGCAAGCTCACTGTTCTGGCCCTATTGGAAACACAGCAGAGTAGAAAAGTGCTCTTTTCTCTAAAGCAGAGTGTGTTTCTTGTAAGGTGAGCTAGCGTTTGTTTCCCAGTCCTAAATGGAGTTGAATCACATGCAGTTTCTGGTCCTACGAGCAGGAGTTGTTTTATGGTAAGAATAGTCACTATCGTGCTGCCATTGCCATACACAGGACAAATAGCACTGGCGTCTGTTCCCAGCAAGTACAGTGTATTGGACTGAAGAGGATGTACTGTTCTTGTCAGGTTCCTAATCAGAATTGAACTAGATATGGCCGTGTGTGTAGGAAGCACAGTTCTTTTGTTCTGAGCAAGCTCACTGTTCTGGCCCTATAGGAAACACAGTAGAGTAGAAGAGTGCTCTTTTCTCAAAAGCAGAGTGTGTTTCTTGTAAGGCGAGCTAGCGTTTGTTTCCCAGTATTATATGGAGTTGAATAACATGCAGTTTCTGGTCCTACGAGCAAGAGTTGTTTTCTGGTTAGGAAAGTCACTATTGCGCTCCCATTGCCATACACATTGCAAATAGCACTGGCGTCTGTTCCCAGCAAGTGCAGTGTATTGGACTGAAGAGAATCTACTATTCTTGTCAGTTTCCTAAGCAGAATTGAACTAGATATGACCGTGTGTGTAGGAAGAACAGTTCTTTTGTTCTGAGCAAGCTCACTGTTATGGTCCTATAGGAAACACTTTAGAGTAGAAGAGGGCTCTTTTCTCAAAAGCAGAGTGTGTTTCTTGTAAGGTGAGCTAGCGTTTGTTTCCCAGTCCTAAATGGAGTTGAATCTCAGGCAGTTTCTGGTCCTACGAGCAAGACTTGTTTTCTGGTAAGAAGAGTCACTATTGCACTCCCATTGTCATACACAGGGAAAATAACACTCGTGTCTGTTCCCAGCAAGTGCAGTGTATTGGACTGAAGAGGATCTACTGTTCTTTTCAGGTTTTTAAGCAGAATTGAACTAGGTATGGCGGTGTGTGTAGGAAGCACAGTTGTTTTGTTCTGAGCAAGCTCACTGTTTGGACCCCATAGGAAACACAGTAGAGTAGAAGAGTGCTCTTTTCTCAAAAGCAGAGTGTGTTTCTTGTAAGGCGAGCTAGCGTTTCTTTCCCAGTCCTAAGAGGAGTTGAATCACATGCAGATTCTGGTCCTACGAGCAAGAGTTGTTTTATGGTAAGAAGAGTCACTATTGCGCTGCCATTTCCCTACACAGGACAAATAGCACTGTTGTCTCTTCCCAGCAGTACAGTGTATTGGACTGAACAGGATCTACTGTTCTTGTCAGGTTCCTAAGCAGAATTGAACTAGGTATGGTGGTGTGTGTAGGAAGCACGGTTTTTTTGTTCTGAACAAGCTCACAGTTCTGGTCCTATAGGAAACACAGTAGAGTAGAAGAGTGCTCTTTTCTCAAAAGCAGAGTGTGTTTCTTGTAAGGCGAGCTAGCGTTTGTTTCCCAGTCCTATATGGAGTTGAATCACATGCAGTTTCTGGTCCTACGAGCAAGAGTTGTTTCCTGGTAAGGAAAGTCACTATTGTGCTCCCATTGCCATACACAGTGCAAATAGCACTCGCGTCTGTTCCCAGCAAGTACAGTGTATTGGACTGAAGAGGATCTACTATTCTTGTCAGTTTCCTAAGCAGAATTGAACTAGATATGAACGTGTGTGTAGGAAGCACAGGTCTTTTGTTCTGAGCAAGCTCACTGTTTTGGCCCTATAGGAAACACAGTAGAGTAGAAGAGTGCTCTTTTCTCAAAAGCAGAGTTTGTTTCTTGTAAGGCGAGCTAGCATTTGTTTCCCAGTCCTAAATGGAGTTGAGTCACAAGCAGTTTTTGCTCCTACAAGCAAGAGTTGTTTTCTGGTAAGAAGAGTCACAATTGTGCTCCAATTGCAATAGACAGTGCAAATAGCACTCGCGTCTGTTCCCAGCAATTACAGCGTATTGGACTGAATAGGATCTACTGTTCTTGTCAGTTTCCTAAGCAGAGTTGAACTAGATATGGCCGTGTGTGTAGGAAGCACAGTTTTTTTGTTCTGAGCAAGCTCACTGTTCGGACCCCATAGGAAACAAAGTAGAGTAGAAGAGTGCTCTTTTCTCTAAAGCAGATTGTGTTTCTTGTAAGGCTAGCTAGCATTTGTTTCCCAGTCCTAAAGGGAGTTGAGTCACATACAGTTTCTGGTCCTACGAGCAAGAGTTGTTTTCTGGTAAGGAAATCACTATTGCGCTCCCATTGCCATACACATTGCAAATAGCACTCGCGTCTGTTCCCAGAAGGTACAGTGTATTGGACTGAAGAGGAGCTACTGTTCTTGTCAGTTTCCTAAGCAGAGTTAAACTAGATATGGCCCATGTGTGTAGGAAGCACAGTTCTTTTGTTCTGAGCAAGCTCACTGTTCTGGCCCTTTAGGAAACACAGTAGAGTAGAAGAGTGCTCTTTTCTCTAAAGCAGAGTGTGTTTCTTGTAAGGCGAGCTAGCGTTTGTTTCCCAGTACTAAATGGAGTTGAGTCACATGCAGTTTTTTGTCCTACGAGCAAGAGTTGTTTTCTGGTAAGACAAGTCACTATTGTGCTCCAATTGCCATACACAGTGCAAATAGCACTGGCGTCTGTTCCCAGCAAGTACAGTGTATTGGACTGAAGAGGAGCTACTGTTCTTGTCCGGTTCCTAAGCAGAGTTATACTAGATATGGTCCGTGTGTGTAGGAAGCACAGTTCTTTTGTTCTGAGCAAGCTCACTGTTTGGACACCAAGGAAACACAGTAGAGTAGAAGAGTGCTCTTTTCTCAAAAGCAGAGTGTGTTTCTTGTAAGGCGAGCTAGCGTTTGTTTCCCAGTCCTAAATGGAGTTGAATCCCATGCAGTTTCTGGTCCTACAAGCAAGAGTTGTTTTCTGGTAAGAAGAGTCACTATTGCGCTGCCATTGCCATACACAGGACAAATAGCACTGTTGTCTGTTCCCAGCAGTACAGTGTATTGGACAGAAGAGGATCTACGGTTCTTGTCAGGTTCCTAAGCAGAATTGAACTAGGTATGGCCGTGTGTGTAGGAAGCACAGTTCTTTTGTTCTGAGCAAGTTCACTGTTCAGAACTCTTAGGAAACACAGTAGATAGAAGAGTGCTTTTTTCTCTAAATCAGAGTGTGTTTCTTGTATGGCGAGCTAGTGTTTGTTTCCTAGTTCTTAATGGAGTTGAATCACATGCAGTCTCTGGTCCTACGAGCAAGAGTTGTTTTCTGGTTAGAAGAGTCACTATTGTGCTCCCATTGTCATACACATGGCAAATAGCACTCGCGTCTGTTCCCAGCATGTACAGTGTATTGTACTGAGGAGGATCTACTGTTCTTGTCAGGTTCCTAAGCAGAATTGAACTAGGTATGGTCGTGTGTGTAGGAAATACAGTTCTTTTCTTCTGAGCAAGTTCACTGTTCAGACCTCTTAGGAAACACAGTAGAGTAGAAGAGTGCTTTTTTCTCTAAATCAGAGTGTATTTCTTGTAAGGCGAGCTAGTGTTTTTTCCTAGTCCTAAATGGAGATGAATCACATGCAGTCTCTGGTATTACGAGCAAGAGTTGTTTTCTGGTAAGAAGAGTCACTATTGTGCTCCCATTGTCATACACAGGGCAAATAGCACTCGTGTCTGTTCCCAGCATGTACAGTGTATTGGACTGAAGAGGGTCTACTGTTCTTGTCAGGTTCCTAAGCAGAGTTGAACTAGATATTGCCGTGTGTAGGAAGCACAGTTCTTTTGTTCTGAGCAAGCTCACTGTTCTGGCCCTATAGGAAACACAGTAGAGTAGAAGAGTGCTCTTTTCTCAAAAGCAGAGTGTGTTTCTTGTAAGGCGAGCTAGCGTTTGTTTCCCAGTCCTAAATGGAGTTGAATCACATGCAGTTTCTGGTCCTATGAGCAAGAGTTGTTTTCTGGTAAGAAGAGTCACTATTGTGCTCCCATTGTCATACACAGGGAAAATAGCACTCGCGTCTGTTCCCAGCAAGTGCAGTGTATTGGACTGAAGAGGATCTACTGTTCTTGTCAGGTTCCTAAGCCGAATTGAACTAGGTATGGCCTTGTGTGTAGGAAGCACAGTTGTTTTGTTCTGAGCAAGCTCACTGTTTGGACCCGATAGGAAACACAGTAGAGTAGAAGAGTGCTCTTTTCTCAAAAGCAGAGTGTGTTTTTTGTAAGGCGAGCTAGCGTTTGTTTCCCAGTCCTAAATGGAGTTGAATCACATGCAGTTTCTGGTCCTACAAGCAAGAGTTGTTTTATGGTAAGAATAGTCACTATTGCGCTGCCATTTCCCTACACAGGACAAATAGCACTGTTGTCTCTTCCAAGCAGTACAGTGTATTGGACTGAAGAGGATCTACTGTTCTTGTCAGGTTCCTAAGCAGAATTGAACTATGTATGGTGGTGTGTGTAGGAAGCACGGTTTTTTTGTTCTGAGCAAGCTCACTGTTCTGGCCCTATAGGAAACACAGTAGAGTAGAAGAGCGCTCTTTTCTCAAAAGCAGAGTGTGTTTCTTGTAAGGTGAGCTAGCGTTTGTTTCCCAGTCCTAAATGGAGTTGAATCTCATGCAGTTTCTGGTCCTACCAGCAAGAGTTGTTTTCTGGTAAGAAGAGTTACTATTGCGCTCCCATTTACATACACAGGGCAAATAGCACTCGCGTCTGTTCCCAGCAAGTACAGTGTATTGGACTGAAGAGGATCTACTATTCTTGTCAGTTTCCTAAGCAGAATTGCACTAGATATGACCGTGTGTGTAGGAAGCACAGTTCTTTTGTTCTGAGCAAGCTCACTGTTTTGGCGCTATAGGAAACACAGTAGTGTGGAAGAGTGCTCTTTTCTCAAAAGCAGAGTGTGTTTCTTTTTAGGCGAGCTAGCGTTTGTTACCCAGTCCAAAATGGAGTTGAGTCACATGCAGGTTTTGCTCCTACGAGCAAGAGTTGTTTTCTGGTAAGAAGAGTCACTATTGCGCTCCAATTGCCATACACAGTGCAAATAGCACTCGCGGCTGTTCCCAGCAAGTACAGTGTAATGGACAGAATAGGAGCTACTGTTCTTGTCAGTTTCCTAAACAGAGTTGAACTAGATATGGTCCGTGTGTTTAGGAAGCACAGTTCTTTTGTTCTCAGCAAGCTCACTGTTCTGGCCCTATAGGAAACACAGTAGAGTAGAAGAGTGCTCTTTTCTCAAAAGCAGAGTGTGTTTTTTGTAAGGCGAGCTAGCGTTTGTTTCCCAGTCCTAAATGGAGTTGAATCACATGCAGTTTCTGGTCCTACGAGCAAGAGTTGTTTTCTGGGAAATAAGTCACTATTGCGTTCCCAGTGCCACACAGTGCTAATAGCACGCGCGTCTGTTCCCAGCAAGTACAGTGTATCATACTGAAGAGGAGCTACTGTTCTTGTCAGTTTCCTAAGCAGAGTTGAACGAGATATGGCCCGTGTGTAGGAAGCACAGTTCTTTTGTACTGAGCAAGCTCAATGTTTGGACCCCATTGGAAACACAGTAGAGTAGAAGTGAGCTCTTTTCTCAAAAGCAGAGTGTGTTTCTTGTAAGGCGAGCTAGAGTTTGTTTCCCAGTCCTAAATGGAGTTGAATCACATGCAGTTTCTGGTCCTACGAGCAAGAGTTGTTTTCTGGTAAGAAGAGTCACTATTGTGCTCCCATTGAAATACACAGGGCAAATTGCACTGGCGTCTGTTCCCATCATGTACAGTGTATTGGACTGAAGAGGATCTACTGTTCTTGTCAGGTTCCTAAGCAGAGTTGAACTAGATATGGCCGTGTGTGTAGGAAGCACAGTTCTTTTGTTCTGATCAAGCTCACTGTTCTGGCCCTATAGGAAACACAGTAGAGTAGAAGAGTGCTCTTTTCTCTAAATCAGAGTGTGTTTCTTGTAAGGCAAGCTAGCGTTTGTTTCCCAGTCCTAAATGGAGTTGAGTCACATGCAGTTTTTGGTCCTACGAGCAAGAGTTGTTTTCTGGGAAGAAGAGTCACTATTGCGCTCCAATTGCCATACACAGTGCAAATAGCACTCGCGTTTGTTCCCAGCAAGTACAGTGTATCGGACTGAATAGGATCTACTGTTCTTGTCAGGTTCCTAAGCAGAGTTGAACTAGATTTGGCCGTGTGTGTAGGAAGCACAGTTCTTTTGTTCTGAGCAAGCTCACTGTTCTGGCCCTGTAGGAAACACAGCAGAGTAGAAAAGTGCTCTTTTCTCTAAAGCAGAGTGTGTTTCTTGTAAGGCGAGCTAGCGTTTGTTTCCCAGTCCTAAATGGAGTTGAATCACATGCAGTTTCTGGTCCTACGAGCAGGAGTTGTTTTATGGTAAGAATAGTCACTATCGTGCTGCCATTGCCATACACAGGACAAATAGCACTCGCGTCTGTTCCCAGCAAGTACAGTGTATTGGACTGAAGAGGATGTACTGTTCTTGTCAGGTTCCTAATCAGAATTGAACTAGATATGGCCGTGTGTGTAGGAAGCACAGTTCTTTTGTTCTGAGCAAGCTCACTGTTCGGACCCCATAGGAAACACAGTAGAGTAGAAGAGTGCTCTTTTCTCAAAAGCAGAGTGTGTTTCATGTAAGGCGAGCTAGCATTTGTTTCCCAGTCCTAAATGGAGTTGAATCACATGCAGTTTCTGGTCCTACGAGCAAGAGTTGTTTTCTGGTAAGAAGAGTCACTATTGTGCTCCCATTGTCATACACAGGGCAAATAGCACTCGCGTCTGTTCCCAGCAAGAACAGTGTATTGGACTGAAGAGGATCTACTATTCTTGTCAGTTTCCTAAGCAGAATTTAACTAGATATGACCGTGTGTTTAGGAAGCACAGTTCTTTTGTTCTGAGCAAGCTCACTCTTTTGGCCCTATAGGAAACACAGTAAAGTAGAAGAGTGCTCTTTTCTCAAAAGCAGAGTGTGTTTCTTGAAAGGCGAACTCGAGTTTGTTCCCCAGTCCTAAATAGAGTTGAGTCACATGCAGTTTTTGGTCCTACGAGCAAGAGTTGTTTTCTGGGAAGAAGAGTCACTATTGCGCTCCAATTGCTATACACAATGCAAATAGCACTCGCGTTTGTTCCCTGCAAGTTCAGTGTATCGGACTGAAGAGGATCTACTGTTCTTGTCAGTTTCATAAGCAGAGTTGAACTAGATATGGTCCGTGTGTAGGAAGCACAGTTTTTTGTTCTGAGCAAGCTCACTGTTTGGACCCCAAAGGAAACACAGTAGAGTAGAAGAGTGCTCTTTTCTCAAAAGCAGAGTGTGTTTCTTGTAAGGCGAGTTAGTGTTTTTTTCCCAGTCCTAAATGGAGTTGAATCACATGCAGTTTCTGGTCCTACAAACCAGAGTTGTTTTCTCGTAAGAAGAGTCACTATTGCGCTGCCATTGCCATACACAGGACAAATAGCACTGGCGTCTTTTCCCAGCAAGTACAGTGTATTGGACTGAAGAGGATCTACTGTTCTTGTCAGGTTCCTAAGCAGAGTTAAACTAGATATGGCCCATGTGTGTAGGAAGCACAGTTCTTTTGTTCTGAGCAAGCTCACTGTTCTGGCCCTATAGGAAACACAGTAGAGTAGAAAAGTGCTCTTTTCTCTAAAGCAGAGTGTGTTTCTTGTAATGCAAGCTCGTGTTTGTTTCCCAGTCCTAAATGGAGTTGAATCACATGCAGTTTCTGGTCCTACGAGCAAGAGTTGTTTTATGGTAAGAATAGTCACTATTGCGCTGCCATTGCCATACACAGGACAAATAGCACTGGCGTCTGTTCCCAGCAAGTACAGTGTATTGGACTGAAGAGGATCTACTGTTCCTGTCAGGTTCCTAATCAGAATTGAACTAGATATGGCCGTGTGTGTAGGAAGCACAGTTCTTTTGTTCTGAGCAAGCTCACTGTTCTGGCCCTGTAGGAAACACAGTAGAGTAGAAGAGTGCTCTTTTCTCAAAAGCAGAGTGTGTTTCTTGTAAGGCGAGCTAGCGTTTGTTTCCCAGTCCTAAATGGAGTTGAATCACATGCAGTTTCTGGTCCTACGAGCAAGAGTTGTATTCTGGTAAGAAGAGTCACTATTGTGCTCCCATTGTCATACACAGGGCAAATAACACTGGCGTCTGTTCCCAGCATGTACAGTGTATTGGACTGAAGAGGATCTACTGTTCTTGTCAGGTTCCTAAGGAGAGTTGAACTAGATATGGCCGTGTGTGTAGGAAGCACAGTTCTTTTGTTCTGAGCAAGCTCAATGTTCTGGCCCTATAGGAAACACAGTAGAGTAGAAGAGTGCTCTTTTCTCTAAAGCAGAGTGTGTTTCTTGTAAGGCGAGCTCGCGTTTGTTTCCCAGTCCTAAATGGAGTTGACTCACATGCAGTTTTTGAACATACGAGCAAGAGTTGTTTTCTGGTAAGAAGAGTCACTATTGCGCTCCAATTGCCATACACAGTGCAAATAGCACTGGCGTCTGTTCCCATCAAGTACAGTGTATTGGACTGAATAGGAGCTACTCTTCTTGTCAGTTTCCAAAGCATAGTTGAACTAGATGTGGTCCATGTGTGTAGGAAGCACAGTTCTTTTGATCTCAGCAAGCTCACTGTTCTGGCCCTATAGGAAACACAGTAGAGTAGAACAGTGCTCTTTTCAAAAAAGCAGAGTGTGTTTCTTGTAAGGCGAGCTAGCGCTTGTTTCCCAGTCGTAAATGGAGTTGAATCACATGCAGTTTCCGGTCCTATGAGCAAGAGTTGTTTTCTGGTAAGAAGAGTCACTATTGTGCTCCCATTGTCATACACAGGGCAAATAGCACTCGCGTCTATTCCCAGCATGTACAGTGTATTGGAATGAAGAGGATCTACTGTTCTTGTCAGGTTCCTAAGCAGAATTGAACTAGGTATGGCCGTGTGTGTAGGAAGCACACTTCTTTTGTTCTGAGCAAGTTCACTGTTCAGACCTCTTAGGAAACACAGTAGAGTAGAAGAGTGCTTTTTTCTCTAAATCAGAGTGTGTTTCTTGTAAGGTGAGCTATTGTTTGTTTCCTAGTCCTAAATGGAGTTGAATCACATGCAGTCTCTACGAGCAAGAGTTGTTTTCTGGTGAGTAGAGTCACTATTGCGCTGCCATTGCCATACACAGAACAAATAGCACTAGCGTCTGTTCCCAGCAAGTACAGTGTATTGGCCTGAAGAGGAGCTACTGTTCTTGTCAGTTTCCTAAGTAGAGTTGAACTAGATATGGCCCGTGTGTGTAGGAAGCACAGTTCTTTTGTTCTGAGCAAGCTCACTGTTCTGGCCCTATAGGAAACACAGTAGAGTAGAAGAGTGCTCTTTTCTCTAAAGCAGATTCTGTTTCTTGTAAGGCGAGCTAGCATTTGTTTCCCAGTCCTAAATGGAGCTGAATCACATACAGTTTCTGGTCCTACGAGCAAGAGTTGTATTCTGGTAAGAAGAGTCACTATTGTGCTCCCATTGTCATACACAGGAAAATAGCACTGGCGTCTGTTCCCAGCATGTACAGTGTATTGGACTGAAGAGGA
The DNA here is from genome assembly GCF_949786415.1 of Peromyscus eremicus. NCBI lineage: Eukaryota > Metazoa > Chordata > Mammalia > Rodentia > Cricetidae > Peromyscus > Peromyscus eremicus. The sequence goes on from NW_026734840.1 coordinate 143,810, forward strand.
TCTACTGTTCTTGTCAGGTTCCTAAGGAGAGTTGAACTAGATATGGCCGTGTGTGTAGGAAGCACAGTTCTTTTGTTCTGAGCAAGCTCAGTGTTCTGGCCCTATAGGAAACACAGTAGAGTAGAAGAGTGCTCTTTTCTCTAAAGCAGAGTGTGTTTCTTGTAAGGCGAGCTCGCGTTTGTTTCCCAGTCCTAAATGGAGTTGACTCACATACAGTTTTTGAACATACGAGCAAGAGTTGTTTTCTGGTAAGAAGAGTCACTATTGCGCTCCAATTGCCATACACAGTGCAAATAGCACTGGCGTCTGTTCCCATCAAGTACAGTGTATTGGACTGAATAGGAGCTACTCTTCTTGTCAGTTTCCAAAGCATAGTTGAACTAGATGTGGTCCATGTGTGTAGGAAGCACAGTTCTTTTGATCTCAGCAAGCTCACTGTTCTGGCCCTATAGGAAACACAGTAGAGTAGAACAGTGCTCTTTTCAAAAAAGCAGAGTGTGTTTCTTGTAAGGCAAGCTAGCGTTTGTTTCCCAGTCCTAAATGGAGTTGAATCACATGCAGTTTCTGGTCCTACGAGCAAGAGTTGTTTTCTGGTAAGGAAGTCACTATTGTGCTCCCATTGCCATACACAGTGCAAATAGCACTCGCGTCTGTTCCCAGCAAGTACAGTGTATCGGACTGAAGAGGAGCTACTGTTCTTGTCAGTTTCGTAAGCAGAGTTGAACAAGATATGGCCCGTGTGTGTAGGAAGCACAGTTCTTTTGTTCTGAGCAAGCTCACTGTTTGGACCACATAGGAAACACAGTAGAGTAGAAGAGTGCTCTCTTTTCAAAAGCAGTGTGTTTCATGTAAGGCGAGCTAGCATTTGTTTCCCAGTCGTAAATGGAGTTGAATCACATGCAGTTTCTGGTCCTACGAGCAAGAGTTGTTTTCTGGTAAGAAGAGTCAGTATTGCGCTGCCATTGCCATACACAGGACAAATAGCACTGGCGTCTGTTCCCAGCAAGTACAGTCTATTGGACTGAAGAGGATCTACTGTTCTTGTCAGGTTCCTAAGCAGAATTGAACTAGATATGGCCGTGTGTGTAGGAAGCACAGTTCGTTTGTTCTGAGCAAGCTCTCTGTTCGGACCCCATAGGAAACACAGTAGAGTAGAATTGTGCTCTTTTCTCAAAAGCAGAGAGTGTTTCTTGTAAGGCAAGCTAGGGTTTGTTTCCCAGTCCTAAATGGAGTTGAATCACATGCAGTTTCTGTTCCTACGAGCAAGAGTTATTTTCTGGTAAGAAGAGTCAATATTGCGCTCCCATTGCCATACACAGTGCAAATAGCCATCGCGTCTCTTCCCAGCAAGTACAGTGTATTGGACTGAAGAGGAGCTACTGTTCTTGTCAGTTTCCTAAGTAGAGTTGAACAAGATATGGCCCGTGTGTGTAGGAAGCACAGTTCTTTTGTTCTGAGCAAGCTCACTGTTCTGGCCCTATAGGAAACACAGTAGAGTAGAAGAGTGCTCATTTCTCTAAAGTAGAGTGTGTTTCTTGTAAGGCAAGCTAGCGTTTGTTTCCCAGTACTAAAAGGAGTTGAATCACATGCAGTTTCTGGTCCTACGAGAAAGAGTTGTTTTATTGTAAGAATAGTCACTATTGCGCTGCCATTGTCATACACAGGACAAATAGCACTGGCGTCTGTTCCCATCAAGTACAGTGTATTGGACTGAAGAGGATCTACTGTTCTTGTCAAGTTCCTAATCAAAATTGAACTAGATATGGCCGTGTGTGTAGGAAGCACAATTCTTTTGTTCTGAGCAAGCTCACTGTTCTGGCCCTATAGGAAACACAGTAGAGTAGAAGAGTGCTCTTTTCTCTAAAGCAGAGTGTCTTTCTTGTAAGGCGAGCTAGCGTTTGTTTCCCAGTCGTAAAAGGAGTTGAATCACATGCAGTTTCTGGTCCTACGAGCAAGAGTTGTTTTCTGGTAAGAAGAGTCACTATTGTGCTCCCATTGAAATACGCAGGGCAAATTGCACTGGCGTCTGTTCCCATCATGTACAGTGTATTGGACTGAAGAGGATCTACTGTTCTTGTCAGGTTCCTAAGCAGAGTTGAACTAGATATGGCCGTGTGTGTAGGAAGCACAGTTCTTTTGTTCTGAGCAAGCTCACTGTTCTGGCCCTATAGGAAACACAGTAGAGTAGAAGAGTGCTCTTTTCTCTAAAGCAGAGTGTGTTTCTTGTAAGCCGAGCTCGCCTTTGTTTCACAGTCCTAAATGGAGTTGAGTCACATGCAGTTTTTGGTCCTACGAGCAAGTGTTGTTTTCTGGTAAGGAGAGTCACTATTGCGCTGCCATTGCCATACACAGGACAAATAGCACTGTTGTCTGTTCCCAGCAGTACAGTGTATTGGACTGAAGAGGAGCTACTGTTCTTGTCAGTTTCCTAAGCAGAGTTAAACTAGATATGGCCCGTGTGTGTAGGAAGCACAGTTCTTTTGTTCTGAGCAAGCTCACTGTTCTGGCCCTATAGGAAACACAGTAGAGTAGAAAAGTGCTCTTTTCTCTAAAGCAGAGTGTGTTTCTTGTAAGGCGAGCTAGCGTTTGTTTCCCAGTCCTAAATGGAGTTGAATCACATGCAGTTTCTGGTCCTACGAGCAGGAGTTGTTTTATGGTAAGAATAGTCACTATTGTGCTGCCATTGCCATGCACAGGACAAATAGCACTGGCGTCTGTTCCCAGCAAGTACAGTGTATTGGACTGAAGAGGATGTACTGTTCTTGTCAGGTTCCTAATCAGAATTGAACTAGATATGGCCGTGTGTGTAGAAAGCACAGTTCTTTTGTTCTGAGCAAGCTCACTGTTTGGACCCCATTGGAAACACAGTAGAGTAGAAGAGTGCTCTTTTCTCAAAAGCAGAGTGTGTTTCATGTAAGGCGAGCTAGCATTTGTTTCCCAGTCCTAAATGGAGTTGAATCACATGCAGTTTCTGTTCCTACGAGCAAGAGTTATTTTCTGGTAAGAAGAGTCAATATTGCGCTCCCATTGCCATACACAGTGCAAATAGCCATCGCGTCTCTTCCCAGCAAGTACAGTGTATTGGACTGAAGAGGAGCTACTGTTCTTGTCAGTTTCCTAAGTAGAGTTGAACAAGATATGGCCCGTGTGTGTAGGAAGCACAGTTCTTTTGTTCTGAGCAAGCTCACTGTTCTGGCCCTATAGGAAACACAGTAGAGTAGAAGAGTGCTCATTTCTCTAAAGTAGAGTGTGTTTCTTGTAAGGCAAGCTAGCGTTTGTTTCCCAGTCCTAAATGGAGTTGAATCACATGCAGTTTCTGGTCCTACGAGAAAGAGTTGTTTTATTGTAAGAATAGTCACTATTGCGCTGCCATTGTCATACACAGGACAAATAGCACTGGCGTCTGTTCCCATCAAGTACAGTGTATTGGACTGAAGAGGATCTACTGTTCTTGTCAAGTTCCTAATCAAAATTGAACTAGATATGGCCGTGTGTGTAGGAAGCACAGTTCTTTTGTTCTGAGCAAGCTCACTGTTCTGGCCCTATAGGAAACACAGTAGAGTAGAAGAGTGCTCTTTTCTCTAAAGCAGAGTGTCTTTCTTGTAAGGCGAGCTAGCGTTTGTTTCCCAGTCGTAAAAGGAGTTGAATCACATGCAGTTTCTGGTCCTACGAGCAAGAGTTGTTTTCTGGTAAGAAGAGTCACTATTGTGCTCCCATTGAAATACGCAGGGCAAATTGCACTGGCGTCTGTTCCCATCATGTACAGTGTATTGGACTGAAGAGGATCTACTGTTCTTGTCAGGTTCCTAAGCAGAGTTGAACTAGATATGGCCGTGTGTGTAGGAAGCACAGTTCTTTTGTTCTGAGCAAGCTCACTGTTCTGGCCCTATAGGAAACACAGTAGAGTAGAAGAGTGCTCTTTTCTCTAAAGCAGAGTGTGTTTCTTGTAAGCCGAGCTCGCCTTTGTTTCACAGTCCTAAATGGAGTTGAGTCACATGCAGTTTTTGGTCCTACGAGCAAGTGTTGTTTTCTGGTAAGGAGAGTCACTATTGCGCTGCCATTGCCATACACAGGACAAATAGCACTGTTGTCTGTTCCCAGCAGTACAGTGTATTGGACTGAAGAGGAGCTACTGTTCTTGTCAGTTTCCTAAGCAGAGTTAAACTAGATATGGCCCGTGTGTGTAGGAAGCACAGTTCTTTTGTTCTGAGCAAGCTCACTGTTCTGGCCCTATAGGAAACACAGTAGAGTAGAAAAGTGCTCTTTTCTCTAAAGCAGAGTGTGTTTCTTGTAAGGCGAGCTAGCGTTTGTTTCCCAGTCCTAAATGGAGTTGAATCACATGCAGTTTCTGGTCCTACGAGCAGGAGTTGTTTTATGGTAAGAATAGTCACTATTGTGCTGCCATTGCCATGCACAGGACAAATAGCACTGGCGTCTGTTCCCAGCAAGTACAGTGTATTGGACTGAAGAGGATGTACTGTTCTTGTCAGGTTCCTAATCAGAATTGAACTAGATATGGCCGTGTGTGTAGAAAGCACAGTTCTTTTGTTCTGAGCAAGCTCACTGTTTGGACCCCATTGGAAACACAGTAGAGTAGAAGAGTGCTCTTTTCTCAAAAGCAGAGTGTGTTTCATGTAAGGCGAGCTAGCATTTGTTTCCCAGTCCTAAATGGAGTTGAATCACATGCAGTTTCTGGTCCTACGAGCAAGAGTTGTTTTCTGGGAAGAAGAGTCACTATTGCGCTCCAATTGCTATACACAGTGCAAATAGCACTCGCGTTTGTTCCCTGCAAGTACAGTGTATAGGACTGAAGAGGAGCTACTGTTCTTGTCAGTTTCGTAAGCAGAGTTGAACTAGATATGGTCCGTGTGTAGGAAGCACAGTTTTTTGTTCTGAGCAAGCTCACTGTTTGGACCCCATAGGAAAAACAGTAGAGTAGAAGAGTGCTCTTTTCTCAAAAGCAGAGTGTGTTTCTTGTAAGGCGAGTTAGTGTTTGTTTCCCAGTCCTAAATGGAGTTGAATCACTTGCAGTTTCTGGTCCTACAAACAAGAGTTGTTTTCTGGTAAGAAGAGTCACTATTGTGCTCCCATTGTCATACACAGGGCAAATAGCACTCGCGTCTGTTCCCAGCATGTACAGTGTATTGGACTGAAGAGGATTTACTGTTCTTGTCAGGTTCCTAAGCAGAATTGAACTAGGTATGGCCGTGTGTGTAGGAAATACAGTTCTTTTGTTCTGAGCAAGTTCACTGTTCAGACCTCATAGGAAACACAGTAGAGTAGAAGAGTGCTTTTTTCTCTAAATCAGAGTGTGTTTCTTGTAAGGCGAGGTAGTGTTTGTTTCCTAGTTCTAAATGGAGATGAATCACATGCAGTCTCTGGTCCTACGAGCAAGAGTTGTTTTCTGGTAAGAAGAGTCACTATTGTGCTCCCATTGTCATACACAGGGCAAATAGCACTCGCGTCTGTTCCCAGCATGTACAGTGTATTGGACTGAAGAGGGTTTACTGTTCTTGTCAGATTCGTAAGCAGAGTTGAACTAGATATGGCCGTGTGTAGGAAGCACAGTTCTTTTGTTCTGAGCAAGCTCACTGTTCTGGCCCTATAGGAAACACAGCAGAGTAGAAGAGTGCTCTTTTCTCAAAAGCAGAGTGTGTTTCTTGTAAGGCGAGCTAGCGTTTGTTTCCCAGTACTATATGGAGTTGAATAACATGCAGTTTCTGGTCCTACGCGCAAGAGTTGTTTTCTGGTAAGGAAAGTCACTATTGCGCTCCCATTGCCATACACATTGCAAATAGCACTGGCGTCTGTTCCCAGCAAGTGCAGTGTATTGGACTGAAGAGGATCTACTATTCTTGTCAGTTTCCTAAGCAGAATTGAACTAGATATGACCGTGTGTGTAGGAAGAACAGTTCTTTTGTTCTGAGGAAGCTCACTGTTATGGCCCTATGGGAAACACTTTAGAGTAGAAGAGGGCTCTTTTCTCAAAAGCAGAGTGTGTTTCTTGTAAGGTGAGCTAGCGTTTGTTTCCCAGTCCTAAATGGAGTTGAATCTCATGCAGTTTCTGGTCCTACGAGCAAGACTTGTTTTCTGGTAAGAAGAGTCACTATTGCACTCCCATTGTCATACACAGGGAAAATAGCACTCGTGTCTGTTCCCAGCAAGTGCAGTGTATTGGACTGAAGAGGATCTACTGTTCTTTTCAGGTTCCTAAGCAGAATTGAACTAGGTATGGCGATGTGTGTAGGAAGCACAGTTGTTTTGTTCTGAGCAAGCTCACTGTTTGGACCCCATAGGAAACACAGTAGAGTAGAAGAGTGCTCTTTTTTCAAAAGCAGAATGTGTTTCTTGTAAGGCGAGCTAGCGTTTCTTTCCCAGTCCTAAATGGAGTTGAATCACATGCAGTTTCTGGTCCTACGAGCAAGAGTTGTTTTATGGTAAGAAGAGTCACTATTGCGCTGCCATTTCCCTACACAGGACAAATAGCACTGTTGTCTCTTCCCAGCAGTACAGTGTATTGGACTGAAGAGGATCTACTGTTCTTGTCAGGTTCCTAAGCAGAATTGAACTAGGTTTGGTGGTGTGTGTAGGAAGCACGGTTTTTTTGTTCTGAACAAGCTCACTGTTCTGGTCCTATAGGAAACACAGTAGAGTAGAAGAGTGCTCTTTTCTCAAAAGCAGAGTGTGTTTCTTGTAAGGCAAGCTAGCGTTTGTTTCCCAGTCCTAAATGGAGTTGAATCTCATGCAGTTTCTGGTCCTACCAGCAAGAGTTGTTTTGTGGTAAGAAGAGTTACTATTGCGCTCCCATTTTTATACACAGGGCAAATAGCACTGGCGTCTGTTCCCAGCAAGTACAGTGTATTGGACTGAAGAGGATCTACTATTCTTGTCAGTTTCCTAAGCAGAATTGGACTTGATATGACTGTGTGTGTAGGAAGCACAGTTCTTTTGTTCTGAGCAAGCTCACTGTTTTGGCCCTATACGAAACACAGTAGCTTAAAAGAGTGCTCTCTTCTCAAAAGCAGAGTGTGTTTCTTGTAAGGCGAGCTAGCGTTTGTTTCCCAGTCCTAAATGGAGTTGAGTCACAGGCAGTTTTTCTCCTACCAGCAAGAGTTGTTTTCTGGTAAGAAGAGTCACTATTGCGCTCCAATTGCCATACACATTGCAAATAGCACTCGCGTCTCTTCCCAGCAAGTACAGTGTATTGGACAGAATAGGAGCTACTGTTCTTGTCAGTTTCCTAAGCAGAGTTGAACTAGATATGGTCCGTGTGTTTAGGAAGCACAGTTCTTTTGTTCTCAGCAAGCTCACTGTTCTGGCCCTATAGGAAACACAGTAGAGTAGAAGAGTGCTCTTTTCTCAAAAGCAGAGTGTGTTTCTTGTAAGGCGAGCTAGCGTTTGTTTCCCAGTCCTAAATGGAGTTGAATCACATGCAGTTTCTGGTCCTACGAGTAAGAGTTGTTTTCTGGTAAGAAGAGTCACTATTGCGCTGCCATTGACTTACACAGGACAAATAGCACTGTTGTCTGTTCCCAGCAGTACAGTGTATTGGACTGAAGAGGATCTACTGTTCTTGTCAGTTTCCTAAGCAGAATTGGACTTGATATGACTGTGTGTGTAGGAAGCACAGTTCTTTTGTTCTGAGCAAGCTCACTGTTTTGGCCCTATACGAAACACAGTAGCTTAAAAGAGTGCTCTCTTCTCAAAAGCAGAGTGTGTTTCTTGTAAGGCGAGCTAGCGTTTGTTTCCCAGTCCTAAATGGAGTTGAGTCACAGGCAGTTTTTCTCCTACCAGCAAGAGTTGTTTTCTGGTAAGAAGAGTCACTATTGCGCTCCAATTGCCATACACATTGCAAATAGTACTCGCGTCTCTTCCCAGCAAGTACAGTGTATTGGACAGAATAGGAGCTACTGTTCTTGTCAGTTTCCTAAGCAGAGTTGAACTAGATATGGTCCGTGTGTTTAGGAAGCACAGTTCTTTTGTTCTCAGCAAGCTCACTGTTCTGGCCCTATAGGAAACACAGTAGAGTAGAAGAGTGCTCTTTTCTCAAAAGCAGAGTGTGTTTCTTGTAAGGCGAGCTAGCGTTTGTTTCCCAGTCCTAAATGGAGTTGAATCACATGCAGTTTCTGGTCCTACGAGTAAGAGTTGTTTTCTGGTAAGAAGAGTCACTATTGCGCTGCCATTGACTTACACAGGACAAATAGCACTGTTGTCTGTTCCCAGCAGTACAGTGTATTGGACTGAAGAGGATCTACTGTTCTTGTCAGGTTCCTAAGCAGAGTTGACCTAGTTATGGCGGTGTGTGTAGGAAGCACGGTTTTTTTGTTCTGAGCAAGCTCATTGTTCGGACCTCATAGGAAACACAGTAGAATAGAAGAGTGCTCTTTTCTCAAAAGCAGAGTGTGTTTCTTGTAAGGCGAGCTAGCGTTTGCTTCCCAGTCCTATATGGAGTTGAATCACATGCAGTTTCTGGTCCTACGAGCAAGAGTTGTTTTCTGGTAAGAAGAGTCACTATTGCGCTCCCATTGCCATACACAGTGCAAATAGCACTCGCGTCTGTTCCCAGCAAGTGCAGTGTATTGGACTGAAGAGGATCTACTATTCTTGTCAGTTTCCTAAGCAGAATTGAACTAGATATGACCGTGTGTGTAGGAAGCACAGTTCTTTTGTTCTGAGCAAGCTCACTGTTCTGGCCCTTTAGGAAACACTTTAGAGGAGAAGAGGGCTCTTTTCTCAAAAGCAGAGTGTGTTTCTTGTAAAGTGAGCTAGCGTTTATTTCCCTGTCCTAAATGGAGTTGAATCTCATGCAGTTTCTGGTCCTATGAGCAAGATTTGTTTTCTGGTAAGAAGAGTCACTATTGCGCTCCCATTGTCATACACAGGGCAAATAGCACGCGCGTCTGTTCCCAGCAAGTACAGTGTATTGGACAGAAGAGGATCTACTATTCTTGTCAGTTTCCAAAGCAGAATTGAACTAGATATGACCGTGTGTGTAGGAAGCACAGTTCTTTTGTTCTGAGCAAGCTCACTGTTTTGGCCCTATAGGAAACACAGTAGAGTAGAAGAGTGCTCTTTTCTCAAAAGCAGAGTTTGTTTCTTGTAAGGCGAGCTAGCGTTTGTTTCCCAGTCCTAAATGGAGTTGAATCACATGCAGTTTCTGGTCATATGAGCAAGAGTTGTTTTCTGGTAAGTAGAGTCACTATTGCGCTGCCATTGCCATACACAGGACAAATAGCACTTGCGTCTGTTCCCAGCAAGTACAGAGTATTGGACTGAAGAGGATCTACTGTTCTTGTCAGTTTCCTAAGCAGAGTTGAACTAGATATGGCCCGTGTGTGTAGGATGCACAGTTCTTTTGTTCTGAGCAAGCTCACTGTTCTTGCCCTATAGGAAACACAGTAGAGTAGAAGAGTGTTCTTTTCTCTAAAGCAGAGTGTGTTTCTTGTAAGGCGAGCTCGCGTTTGTTTCCCAGGCCTAAATGGAGTTGAATCACATGCAGTTTCTGGTCCTACGAGCAAGAGTTGTTTTCTGGTAAGAAGAGTCACTATTGTGTTCCCATTGTCATACACAGGGCAAATAGCACTGGCGTCTGTTCCCAGCATGTACAGTGTATTGGACTGAAGAGGATCTACTGTTCTTGTCAGGTTCCTAAGCAGAGTTGAACTAGATATGGCCGTGTGTGTAGGAAGCACAGTTTTTTTGTTCTGAGCAAGCTCACTGTTCGGACACCATAGAAAACAAAGTAGAGTAGAAGAGTGCTCTTTTCTCTAAAGCAGATTGTGTTTCTTGTAAGGCTAGCTGGCATTTGTTTCCCAGCCCTAAATGGAGTTGAATCACATACAGTTTCTGGTCCTACGAGCAAGAGTTGTTTTCTGGTAAGGAAATCACTATTGCGCTCCCATTGCCATACACAGTGCAAATAGCACTCGCGTCTGTTCCCAGAAAGTACAGTGTATTGGACTGAAGAGGAGCTACTGTTCTTGTCAGTTTCCTAAGCAGAGTTAAACTAGATATGGCCCATGTGTGTAGGAAGCACAGTTCTTTTGTTCTGAGCAAGCTCACTGTTCTGGCCCTTTAGGAAACACAGTAGAGTAGAAGAGTGCTCTTTTCTCTAAAGCAGAGTGTGTTTCTTGTAAGGCGAGCTAGCGTTTGTTTCCCAGTCCTAAATGGAGTTGAGTCACATGCAGTTTTTTTGTCCTATGAGCAAGAGTTGTTTTCTGGTAAGACGAGTCACTATTGTGCTCCAATTGCCATACACAGTGCAAATAGCACTCGCGTCTGTTCCCAGCAAGTACAGTGTATTGGACTGAAGAGGAGCTACTGTTCTTGTCCGGTTCCTAAGCAGAGTTATACTAGATATGGTCTGTGTGTGTAGGAAGCACAGTTCTTTTGTTCTGAGCAAGCTCACTGTTTGGACACCAAGGATACACAGTAGAGTAGAAGAGTGCTCTTTTCTCAAAAGCAGAGTGTGTTTCTTGTAAGGCGAGCTAGCGTTTGTTTCCCAATCCTAAATGGAGTTGAATCCCATGCAGTTTCTGGTCCTACAAGCAAGAGTTGTTTTCTGGTAAGAAGAGTCACTATTGCGCTGCCATTGCCATACACAGGACAAATAGCACTGTTGTCTGTTCCCAGCAGTACAGTGTATTGGACCGAAGAGGATCTACGGTTCTTGTCAGGTTCCTAAGCAGAATTGAACTAGGTATGGCCGTGTGTGTAGGAAGCACAGTTCTTTTGTTCTGAGCAAGTTCACTGTTCAGACCTCTTAGGAAACACAGTAGATAGAAGAGTGCTTTTTTCTCTAAATCAGAGTGTGTTTCTTGTATGGCGAGCTAGTGTTTGTTTCCTAGTCCTAAATGGAGTTGAATCACATGCAGTCTCTGGTCCTACGAGCAAGAGTTGTTTTCTGGTTAGAAGAGTCACTATTGTGCTCCCATTGTCATAAACAGGGCAAATAGCACTCGTGTCTGTTCCCAGCATGTACAGTGTATTGGACTGAAGAGGGTCTACTGTTCTTGTCAGGTTCCTCAGCAGAGTTGAACTACATATGGCCGTGTGTAGGAAGCACAGTTCTTTTGTTCTGAGCAAGCTCACTGTTCTGGCCCTATAGGAAACACAGTAGAGTAGAAGAGTGCTGTTTATCAAAAGCAGTGTGTGTTTCTTGTAAGGCGAGTTAGCATTTGTTTCCCAGTCCTATATGGAGTTGAATCACATGCAGTTTCTGGTCCTACGAGCAATAGTTGTTTTATGGTAAGAAGAGTCACTATTGCGCTGCCATTGCCATACACAGGACAAATAGCACTGTTGTCTCTTCCCAGCAGTACAGTGTATTGGACTGAAGAGGATCTACTGTTCTTGTCAGGTTCCTAAGCACAATTGAACTAGGTATGGTGGTGTGTGTAGGAAGCACGGTTTTTTTGTTCTGAGTAAGCTCACTGTTCGGACCTCATAGGAAACACAGTAGAATAGAAGAGTGCTCTTTCCTCAAAAGCAGAGTGTGTTTCTTGTAAGGCGAGCTAGCGTTTGCTTCCCAGTCCTATATGGAGTTGAATCACATGCAGTTTCTGGTCCTACGAGCAAGAGTTGTTTTCTGGTAAGAAGAGTCACTATTGCGCTCCCATTCCCATACACAGTGCAAATAGCACTCGCGTCTGTTCCCAGCAAGTGCAGTGTATTGGACTGAAGAGGATCTACTATTCTTGTCAGTTTCCTAAGCAGATTGAACTAGATATAACCGTGTGTGGGAAGCACAGTTCTTTTGTTCTGAGCAAGCTCACTGTTTTGGCCCTTTAGGAAACACTTTAGAGGAGAAGAGGGCTCTTTTGTCAAAAGCAGAGTGTGTTTCTTGTAAAGTGAGCTAGCGTTTACTTCCCTGTCCTAAATGGAGTTGAATCCCATGCAGTTTCTGGTCCTACGAGCAAGAGTTGTTTTCTGGTAAGAAGAGTCACTATTGCGCTCCCATTGTCATACACAGGGCAAATAGCACTCGCGTCTGTTCCCAGCAAGTACAGTGTATTGGACAGAAGAGGATCTACTATTCTTGTCAGTTTCCTAAGCAGAATTGAACTAGATATGACCGTGTGTGTAGGAAGCACAGTTCTTTTTTCTGAGCAAGCTCACTGTTTTGGCCCTATAGGAAACACAGTAGAGTAGAAGAGTGCTCTTTTCTCAAAAGCAGAGTTTGTTTCTTGTAAGGCGAGCTAGCGTTTGTTTCCCAGTCCTAAATGGAGTTGAATCACATGCAGTTTCTGGTCATACAAGCAAGAGTTGTTTTCTGGTAAGTAGAGTCACTATTGCGCTGCCATTGCCATACACAGGACAAATAGCACTCGCGTCTGTTCCCAGCCAGTACAGAGTATTGGACTGAAGAGGATCTACTGTTCTTGTCAGTTTCCTAAGCAGAGTTGAACTAGATATGGCCCGTGTGTGTAGGATGCACAGTTCTTTTGTTCTGAGCAAGCTCACTGTTCTTGCCCTATAGGAAACACAGTAGAGTAGAAGAGTGTTCTTTTCTCTAACGCAGAGTGTGTTTCTTGTAAGGCGAGCTCGCGTTTGTTTCCCAGTCCTAAATGGAGTTGAATCACATGCAGTTTCTGGTCCTACGAGCAAGAGTTTTTTTCTGGTAAGAAGAGTCACTATTGTGCTCCCATTGTCATACACAGGGCAAATAGCACTGGTGTCTGTTCCCAGCATGTACAGTGTATTGGACTGAAGAGGATCTACTGTTCTTGTCAGGTTCCTAAGCAGAGTTGAACTAGATATGGGCGTGTGTGTAGGAAGCACAGTTTTTTTGTTCTGAGCAAGCTCATTGTTCGGACCCCATAGGAAACAAAGTAGAGTAGAAGAGTGTTCTTTTCTCTAAAGCAGATTGTGTTTCTTGTAAGGCTAGCTGGCATTTGTTTCCCAGTCCTAAATGGAGTTGAATCACATACAGTTTCTGGTCCTACGAGCAAGAGTTGTTTTCTGGTAAGGAAATCACTATTGCGCTCCCATTGCCATACACAGTGCAAATAGCACTCGCGTCTGTTCCCAGAAATTACAGTGTATTGGACTGAAGAGGAGCTACTGTTCTTGTTAGTTTCCTAAGCAGAGTTAAACTAGATATGGCCCATGTGTGTAGGAAGCACAGTTCTTTTGTTCTGAGCAAGCTCACTGTTCTGGTTCTTTAGGAAACACAGTAGAGTAGATGAGTGCTCTTTTCTCTAAAGCAGAGTGTGTTTCTTGTAAGGCGAGCTAGCGTTTGTTTCCCAGTCCTAAATGGAGTTGAGTCACATGCAGTTTTTTGTCCTACGAGCAAGAGTTGTTTTCTGGTAAGACGAGTCACTATTGTGCTCCAATTGCCATACACAGTGCAAATAGCACTCGCGTCTGTTCCCAGCAAGGACAGTGTATTGGACTGAAGAGGAGCTACTGTTCTTGTCCGGTTCCTAAGCAGAGTTATACTAGATATGGTCCGTGTGTGTAGGAAGCACAGTTCTTTTGTTCTGAGCAAGCTCACTGTTTGGACACCAAGGAAACACAGTAGAGTAGAAGAGTGCTCTTTTCTCAAAAGCAGAGTGTGTTTCTTGTAAGGCGAGCTAGCGTTTGTTTCCCAGTCCTAAATGGAGTTGAATCCCATGCAGTTTCTGGTCCTACAAGCAAGAGTTGTTTTCTGGTAAGAAGAGTCACTGTTGCGCTGCCATTGCCATACACAGGACAAATAGCACTGTTGTCTGTTCCCAGCAGTACAGTGTATTGGACGGAAGAGGATCTACGGTTCTTGTCAGGTTCCTAAGCAGAATTGAACTAGGTATGGCCGTGTGTGTAGGAAGCACAGTTCTTTTGTTCTGAGCAAGTTTCTGTTCAGACCTCTTAGGAAACACAGTAGATAGAAGAGTGCTTTTTTCTCTAAATCAGAGTGTGTTTCTTGTATGGCGAGCTAGTGTTTGTTTCCTAGTCCTAAATGGAGTTGAATCACATGCAGTCACTGGTCCTACGAGCAAGAGTTGTTTTCTGGTAAGGAAAGTCTCTATTGCGCTCCCATTGCCATACACAGTGCAAATAGCACTCGCGTCTGTTCCCAGCAAGTGCAGTGTATTGGACTGAAGAGGATCTACTATTCTTGTCAGTTTCCTAAGCAGAATTGAACTATATATGACCGTGTGTGTAGGAAGCACAGTTCTTTTGTTCTGATCAAGCTCACTGTTTTGGCCCTATAGGAAACACTTTAGAGTAGAAGAGGGCTCTTTTCTCAAAAGCAGAGTGTGTTTCTTGTAAGGTGAGCTAGCGTTTGTTTCCCAGTCCTAAATGGAGTTGAATCTCATGCAGTTTCTGGTCCTACGAGCAAGAGTTGTTTTCTGGTAAGAAGAGTCACAATTGTGCTCCCATTGTCATACACAGGGAAACTAGCACTCGCGTCTGTTTTCAGCAAGTGCAGTGTATTGGACTGAAGAGGATCTACTGTTCTTGTCAGGTTCCTAAGCAGAATTGAACTAGGTATGGCCGTGTGTGTAGGAAGCACAGTTGTTTTGTTCTGATCAAGCTCACTGTTTGGACCCGATAGGAAACACAGTAGAGTAGAAGAGTGCTCTTTTCTCAAAAGCAGAGTGTGTTTCTTGTAAGGTGAGCTAGCGTTTGTTTCCCAGTCCTAAATGGAGTTGAATCTCATGCAGTTTCTGGTCCTACCAGCAAGAGTTGTTTTCTGGTAAGAAGAGTTACTATTGCGCTCCCATTTACATACACAGGGCAAATAGCACTCGCGTCTGTTCCCAGCAAGTACAGTGTATTGGACTGAAGAGGATCTACTATTCTTGTCAGTTTCCTAAGCAGAATTGCACTAGATATGACCGTGTGTGTAGGAAGCACAGTTCTTTTGTTCTGAGCAAGCTCTCTGTTTTGGCCCTATAGGAAACACAGTAGCGTAGAAGAGTGCTCTTTTCTCAAAAGCAGAGTGTGTTTCTTGTAAGGCGAGCTAGCGTTTGTTTCCCAGTCCAAAATGGAGTTGAGTCACATGCAGGTTTTGCTCCTACGAGCAAGAGTTGTTTTCTGGTAAGAAGAGTCACTATTGCGCTCCAATTGCCATACACAGTGCAAATAGCACTGGCGTCTGTTCCCATCAAGTACAGTGTATTGGACTGAATAGGAGCTACTCTTCTTGTCAGTTTCCAAAGCATAGTTGAACTAGATGTGGTCCATGTGTGTAGGAAGCACAGTTCTTTTGATCTCAGCAAGCTCACTGTTCTGGCCCTATAGGAAACACAGTAGAGTAGAACAGTGCTCTTTTCAAAAAAGCAGAGTGTGTTTCTTGTAAGGCAAGCTAGCGTTTGTTTCCCAGTTCTAAATGGAGTTGAATCACATGCAGTTTCTGGTCCTACGAGCAAGAGTTGTTTTCTGGTAAGGAAGTCACTATTGTGCTCCCATTGCCATACACAGTGCAAATAGCACTCGCGTCTGTTCCCAGCAAGTACAGTGTATCGGACTGAAGAGGAGCTACTGTTCTTGTCAGTTTCCTAAGCAGAGTTGAATGAGATATGGCCCGTGTGTGTAGGAAGCACAATTCTTTTGTTCTGAGCAAGCTCACTTTTTGGACCACATAGGAAACACAGTAGAGTAGAAGAGTGCTCTTTTTTCAAAAGCAGAGTGTGTTTCATGTAAGGCGAGCTAGCATTTGTTTCCCAGTCGTAAATGGAGTTGAATCACATGCAGTTTCTGGTCCTACGAGCAAGAGTTGTTTTCTGGTAAGAAGGGTCAGTATTGCGCTGCCATTGCCATACGCAGGACAAATAGCACTGGCGTCTGTTCCCAGCAAGTACAGTGTATTGGACTGAAGAGGATCTACTGTTCTTGTCAGGTTTATAAGCAGTATTGAACTAGATATGGCCGTGTGTGTAGGAAGCACAGTTTTTTTGTTCTGAGCAAGCTCACTGTTCGGACCCCATAGGAAACACAGTAGAGTAGAAGAGTGCTCTTTTCTCAAAAGCAGAGTGTCTTTCTTGTAAGGTGAGCTAGCATTTGTTTCCCAGTCCTAAATGGAGTTGAATCACATACAGTTTCTGTTCCTACGAGCAAAAGTTGTTTTCTGGTAAGGAAAGTCACTATTGCGCTCCCATTGCCATACACAGTGCAAATAGCACTCGCGTCTCTTCCCAGCAAGTACAGTGTATTGGACTGAAGAGGAGCTACTGTTCTTGTCAGTTTCCTAAGCAGAGTTGAAATTGATATGGCCCGTGTGTGTAGGAAGCACAGTTCTTTTGTTCTGAGCAAGCTCACTGTTCTGGCCCTATAGGAAACACAGTAGAGTAGAAGAGTGCTCTTTTCTCTAAAGCAGAGTGTCTTTCTTGTAAGGCGAGCTAGCGTTTGTTTCCCAGTCGTAAATGGAGTTGAATCACATGCAGTTTCTGGTCCTACAAGCAAGAGATGTTTTCTGGTAAGAAGAGTCACTATTGTGCTCCCATTGTCATACACAGGGCAAATAGCACTCGCGTCTATTCCCAGCATGTACAGTGTATTGGACTGAAGAGGATCTACTGTTCTTGTCAGGTTCCTAAGCAGAATTGAACTAGGTATGGCCGTGTGTGTAGGAAGCACAGTTCTTTTGTTCTGAGCAAGTTCACTGTTCAGACCTCTTAGGAAACACAGTAGAGTAGAAGAGTGCTTTTTTCTCTAAATCAGAGTGTGTTTCTTGTAAGGTGAGCTAGTGTTTGTTTCCTAGTCCTAAATGGAGTTGAATCACATGCAGTCTCTGGCTCTACGAGCAAGAGTTGTTTTCTGGTAAGTAGAGTCACTATTGAGCTGCCATTGCCATACACAGAACAAATAGCACTCGCGTCTGTTCGCAGCAAGTACAGTGTATTGGACTGAAGAGGAGCTACT
This sequence comes from Peromyscus eremicus, assembly GCF_949786415.1. Classification (NCBI taxonomy): domain Eukaryota; kingdom Metazoa; phylum Chordata; class Mammalia; order Rodentia; family Cricetidae; genus Peromyscus; species Peromyscus eremicus. The sequence continues at coordinate 160,658 of NW_026734840.1, forward strand.
GTTCTTGTCAGTTTCCTAAGTAGAGTTGAACTAGATATGGCCCGTGTGTGTAGGAAGCACAGTTCTTTTGTTCTGAGCAAGCTCACTGTTCTGGCCCTAAAGGAAACACAGTAGAGTAGAAGACTGCTCATTTCTCTAAAGTAGAGTGTGTTTCTTGTAAGGCAACCTAGCGTTTGTTTCCCAGTCCTAAATGGAGTTGAATCACATGCAGTTTCTGGTCCTACGAGCAAGAGTTGTTTTATGGTAAGAATAGTCACTATTGCGCTGCCATTGTCATACACAGGACAAATAGCACTGGCGTCTGTTCCCATCAAGTACAGTGTATTGGACTGAAGAGGATCTACTGTTCTTGTCAAGTTCCTAATCAAAATTGAACTAGATATGGCCGTGTGTGTAGGAAGCACAATTCTTTTGTTCTGAGGAAGCTCACTGTTCTGGCCCTACAGGAAACACAGTAGAGTAGAAGAGTGCAGTTTTCTCAAAAGCAGAGTGTGTTTCTTGTAAGGCAAGCTAGCGTTTGTTTCCCATTCCTAAATGGAGTTGAATCACATGCAGTTTCTGGTCCTACGAGCAAGAGTTGTTTTCTGGTAAGAAGAGTCACTATTGTGCTCCCATTGTCATACAAAGGGCAAATAGCACTCGCGTCTGTTCCCAGCATGTACAGTGTATTGGACTGAAGAGGATCTACTGTTCTTGTCAGGTTAATAAGGAGAGTTGAACTAGATATGGCCGTGTGTGTAGGAAGCACAGTTCTTTTGTTCTGAGCAAGCTCACTGTTCTGGCCCTATAGGAAACACAGTAGAGTAGAAGAGTGCTCATTTCTCTAAAGTAGAGTGTGTTTCTTGTAAGGCAAGCTAGAGTTTGTTTCCCAGTCCTAAATGGAGTTGAATCACATGGAGTTTCTGGTCCTACAAGCAAGAGATGTTTTCTGGTAAGAACAGTCACTATTGCTCTGCCATTGCCATACACAGAACAAATAGCACTGGCGTCTTTTCCAAGCAAGTACAGTGTATTGGACGAAAGAGGATCTACTGTTCTTGTCAGGTTCCTAATCAGACTTGAAATAGATATGGCCGTGTGCGTAGGAAGCACAGTTTTTTTGTTCTGAGCAAGCTCACTGTTCGGACCCCATAGGAAACACAGTAGAGTAGAAGAGTGCTCTTTTCTCAAAAGCAGAGTGTGTTTCTTGGAAGGCGAGCTAGCGTTTGTTTCCCAGTCCTAAATGGAGTTGAGTCACATGCAGTTTTTTGTCCTACGAGCAAGAGTTGTTTTCTGGTAAGAAGAGTCACTATTGTGCTCCAATAGCCATACACAGTGCAAATAGCACTCCCGTGTGTTCCCAGGAAGTACAGTGTATCGGACTGAAGAGGAGCTACTGTTCTTGTCAGTTTCCTAAGCAGAGTTGAACTAGATATGGCCCGTGTGTAGGAAGCACAGTTCTTTTCTTCTGAGCAAGCTCACTGTTCTGGCCCTATAGGAAACACAGTAGAGTAGAAGAGTGCTCTTTTTCTAAAGAGAGTGTGTTTCTTGTAAGGCGAGCTAGAGTTTGTTTCCCAGTCCTAAATGGAGTGTAATCACATGCAGTTTCTGGTCCTATGAGCAAGAGTTGTTTTATGGTAAGAAGAGTCACTATTGCGCTGCCATTGCCATACACAGGACTAATAGCTCTGTTGTCTGTTCCCAGCAGTACAGTGTATTGGACTGAAGAGGATCTACTGTTCTTGTCAGGTTCCTAAGCAGAATTGAACTAGATATGGCCGTGTGTGTAGGAAGCACAGTTCTTTTGTTCTGAGCAAGCTCACTGTTCTGGCCCTATAGGAAACACAGTAGAGTAGAAGAGTGCTCTTTTCTCAAAAGCAGATTGTGTTTCTTGTAAGGGGAGCTAACGTTTGTTTCCCAGTCCTATATGGAGTTGAATCACATGCAGTTTCTGGTCCTACGAGCAAGAGTTGTTTTTTGGTAAGGAAAGTCACTATTGCGCTCCCATTGCCATACACAGTGCAAATAGCACTCCCGTCTGTTCCCAGCAAGTACAGTGTATCGGAATGAAGAGGAGCTACTGATCTTGTCAGTTTCCTAAGCAGAGTTGATCGAGATATGTCCCGCGTGTGTAGGAAGCACGGTTCTTTTGTTCTGAGCAAGCTCACTTTTTGAACCCCATAGGAAACACAGTAGAGTAGAAGAGTGCTCTTTTCTCAAAACCTGAGTGTGTTTCTTGTAAGGCGAGCTAGCGTTTGTTTCCCAGTCCTAAATGGAGTTGAATCACATGCAGTTTCAGTTCCTACAAGCAAGAGCTGTTTTCTGGTAAGAAGAGTCACTATTGCGCTGCCATTGCCATACACAGGACAAATAGCACTGGCGACTTTTCCCAGCAAGTACAGTGTATTGTACTGAAGAGGATCTACTGTTCTTGTCAGGTTCCTAATCAGACTTGAACTAGATATGGCCATGTGTGTAGGAAGCACAGTTCTTATGTTCTGAGAAAGCTCACTGTTCTGGCCCTATAGGAAACAGAGTAGAGTAGAAGAGTGCACTTTTCTTAAAAGCAGAGTGTGTTTCTTGTAAGGGGAGCTCGCGTTTATTTCCCAGTCCTAAATGGAGTTGAGTCACATGCAGTTTTTGGTCCTACGAGCAAGAGTTGTTTTCTGGTAAGAAGAGTCACTGTTGCGCTCCAAATGCCATATACAGTGCAAATAGCACTCTCGTCTGTTCCGAGCAAGTACAGTGTATTGGACTGAAGAGGAGCTACTGTTCTTGTCAGTTTCCTCAGCAGAGTTGAACTTGATATGGCCCGTGTGTGTAGGAAGCACAGTTCTTTTGTTCTGTGCACCTGACTGTTTGTACCCCATAGGAAACACAGTAGAGTAGAAGAGTGCTCTTTTCTCTAAAGCAGAGTGTCTTTCTTGTAAGGCGAGCTAGCGTTTGTTTCCCAGTCCTAAATTGAGTGGAATCACATGCAGTTTCTGGTCCTACGAGCAAGAGTTGTTTTATGGTAAGAATAGTCACTATTGCACTGCCATTGCCTTACACAGGACAAATAGCACTGTTGTCTGTTCCCAGCAGTATAGTGTATTGGACTGAAGAGGATCTACTGTTCTTGTCAGGTTCCTAAGCAGAGTTGACCTAGGTATGGCTGTGTGTGTAGGAAGCACAGTTGTTTTGTTCTGAGCAAGCTCACTGTTCTGGCCCTATAGGAAACACAGTCGAGTAGAAGAGTGCTCTTTTCTCAAGAGCAGAGTGTGTTTCTTGTAAGGCGAGCTAGTGTTTGTTTCCCAGTCCTAAATGGAGTTGAATCACATGCAGTTTCTGGTCCTACGAGCAAGAGTTGTTTTATGGTAAGAATAGTCACTATTGCGCTGCCATTGCCATACACAGGACAAATAGCACTATTGTCTCTTCCCAGCAGTACAGTGTATTGGACTGAAGAGGATCTACTGTTCTTGTCAGGTTTATAAGCAAAATTGAATTAGATATGGCCGTGTGTAGGAAGCACAGTTCTTTTGTTCTGAACAAGCTCACTGTTCGGACCCCATCGGAAACACAGTAGAGTAGAAGAGTGCTCTTTTCTCAAAAGCAGAGTGTGTTTCTTGTCAGGCGAGCTAGCATTTGTTTCCCAGTCCTAAATGGAGTTGAATCACATACAGTTTCTGGTCCTACGAGCAAGAGTTGTTTTGTGGTAAGGAAAGTCACTATTGCGCTCCCATTGCCATACACAGTGCAAATAGCACTCGCGTCTCTTCCCAGCAAGTACAGTGTATTGGCCTGAAGAAGAGCTACTGTTCTTGTCAGTTTCCTAAGCAGAGTTAAACTAGATATGGCCCGTGTGTGTAGGAAGCACAGTTCTTTTGTTCTGAGCAAGCTCACTGTTCTGGCCCTATAGGAAACACAGCAGAGTAGAAAAGTGCTCTTTTCTCCAAAGCAGAGTGTGTTTCTTGTAAGGCGAGCTAGCATTTGTTTCCCAGTCCTAAATGGAGTTCAATCACATGCAGTTTCTGGTCCTACGAGCAGGAGTTTTTTTATGGTAAGAATAGTCACTATTGTGCTGCCATTGCCATACACAGGACAAATAGCACTGGCGTCTGTTCCCAGCAAGTACTGTGTATTGGACTGAAGAGGATGTACTGTTCTTGTCAGGTGCCTAATCAGAATTGAACTAGATATGGCCGTGTGTGTAGGAAGCACAGTTCTTTTGTTCTGAGCAAGCTCACTGTTCGGACCCCATAGGAAACACAGTAGATTAGAAGAGTGCTCTTTTCTCAAAAGCAGAGTGTGTTTCATGTAAGGCGAGCTAGCATTTGTTTCCCAGTCCTAAATGGAGTTTAATCACATGCAGTTTCTGGTCCTACGAGCAAGAGTTGTTTTCTGGTAAGAAGAGTCACTATTGTGCTCCCATTTTCATACACAGGGCAAACAGCACTTGCGTCTTTTCCCAGCAAGAACAGTGTATTGGACTGAAGAGGATCTACTATTCTTGTCAGGTTCCTAAGCAGAATTGAACTAGATATGACTGTGTGTTTAGGAAGCACAGTTCTTTTGTTCTGAGCAAGCTCACTGTTTTGGCCCTATTGGAAACACAGTAGAGTAGAAGAGTGCTCTTTTCTCAAAAGCAGAGTGTGTTTCTTGTAAGGCGAGCTCGAGTTTGTTTCCCAGTCCTAAATGGAGTTGAGTCACATGCAGTTTTTGGTCTTACGAGCAAGAGTTGTTTTCTGGGAAGAAGAGTCACTATTGCGCTCCAATTGCTATACACAGTGCAAATAGCACTCGCGTCTGTTCCCTGCAAGTACAGTGTATCGGACTGAAGAGGAGCTACTGTTCTTGTCAGTTTCGTAAGCAGAGTTGAACTAGATATGGTCCGTGTGTAGGAAGCACAGTTTTTTGTTCTGAGCAAGCTCACTGTTTGGACCCCAAAGGAAACACAGTAGAGTAGAAGAGTGCTCTTTTCTCAAAAGCAGAGTGTGTTTCTTGTAAGGCGAGTTAGTGTTTGTTTCCCAGTCCTAAATGGAGTTGAATCACATACAGTTTCTGGTCCTACAAACAAGAGTTGTTTTCTGGTAAGAAGAGTCACTATTGCGCTGCCATTGCCATACAGAGGACAAATAGCACTGGCGTCTTTTCCCAGCAAGTACAGTGTATTGGACTGAAGAGGATCTACTGTTCTTGTCAGTTTCCTAAGCAGAGTTGAACTAGATATGGCCCGTGTGTGTAGGAAGCACAGTTCTTTTGTTCTGAGCAAGCTCACTGTTCTGGCCCTATAGGAAACACAGTAGAGTAGAAAAGTGCTCTTTTCTCTAAAGCAGAGTGTGTTTCTTGTAATGCAAGCTCGTGTTTGATTCCCAGTCCTAAATGGAGTTGAATCACATGCAGTTTCTGGTCCTTGGAGCAAGAGTTGTTTTCTGGTAAGAAGAGTCAATATTGCGCTGCCATTGCCATACAAAGGACAAAGAGCCCTGGAGACTGTTCCCAGCAAGTACAGTGTATTTGAGTGAAGAGGATCTACTGTTCTTGTCAGGTTCCTAAGCAGAATTGAACTAGATATGGCCGTGTGTGTAGGAAGCACAGTTCTTTTGTTCTGAGCAAGTTCACTGTTTGGACCTCTTAGGAAACACAGTAGAGTAGAAGAGTGCTCTTTTCTCTAAATCAGAGTGTGTTTCTTGTAAGGCGAGCTAGTGTTTGTTTCCCAGTCCTAAATGGAGTTGAATCACATGCAGTTTCTGGTCCTACGAGCAAGAGTTGTTTTCTGGTAAGAAGAGTCACTATTGTGCTCCCATTGTCATACACAGGGCAAATAGCACTGGCGTCTGTTCCCAGCATGTACAGTGTATTGGACTGAAGAGGATCTACTGTTCTTGTCAGGTTCCTAAGGAGAGTTGAACTAGATATGGCCGTGTGTGTAGGAAGCACAGTTCTTTTGTTCTGAGCAAGCTCAGTGTTCTGGCCCTATAGGAAACACAGTAGAGTGGAAGAGTGCTCTTTTCTCTAAAGCAGAGTGTGTTTCTTGTAAGGCGAGCTCGCGTTTGTTTCCCAGTCCTAAATGGAGATGACTCACATGCAGTTTTTGAACATACGAGCAAGAGTTGTTTTCTGGTAAGAAGAGTCGCTATTGCGCTCCAATTGCCATACACAGTGCAAATAGCACTGGCGTCTGTTCCCATCAAGTACAGTGTATTGGACTGAATAGGAGCTACTCTTCTTGTCAGTTTCCAAAGCATAGTTGAACTAGATGTGGTCCATGTGTGTAGGAAGCACAGTTCTTTTGATCTCAGCAAGCTCACTGTTCTGGCCCTATAGGAAACACAGTAGAGAAGAACAGTGCTCTTTTCAAAAAAGCAGAGTGTGTTTCTTGTAAGGCAAGGTAGCGTTTGTTTCCCAGTCCTAAATGGAGTTGAATCACATGCAGTTTCTGGTCCTACGAGCAAGAGTTGTTTTCTGGTAAGGAAGTCACTATTGTGCTCCCATTGCCATACACAGTGCAAATAGCACTCGCGTCTGTTCCCAGCAAGTACAGTGTATCGGACTGAAGAGGAGCTACTGTTCTTGTCAGTTTCCTAAGCAGAGTTGAACGAGATATGGCCCGTGTGTAGGAAGCACAGTTCTTTTGTTCTGAGCAAGCTCACTGTTTGGACCACATAGGAAACACAGTAGAGTAGAAGAGTGCTCTTTTTTCAAAAGCAGAGTGTGTTTCTTGTAAGGCGAGCTAGCATTTGTTTCCCAGTCGTAAATGGAGTTGAATCACATGCAGTTTCTGGTCCTACGAGCAAGAGTTGTTTTCTGGTAAGAAGAGTCAGTATTGCGCTGCCATTGCCATACACAGGACAAATAACACTGGCGTCTGTTCCCAGCAAGTAGAGTGTATTGGACTGAAGAGGATCTACTGTTCTTGTCAGGTTTATAAGCAGTATTGAACTAGATATGGCCGTGTGTAGGAAGCACAGTTTTTTTGTTCTGAGCAAGCTCACTGTTCGGACCCCATAGGAAACACAGTAGAGTAGAAGAGTGCTCTTTTCTCAAAAGCAGAGTGTGTTTCTTGTAAGGCGAGCTAGCATTTGTTTCCCAGTCCTAAATGGAGTTGAATCACATACAGTTTCTGTTCCTACGAGCAAAAGTTGTTTTCTGGTAAGGAAAGTCACTATTGCGCTCCCATTGCCAAACACAGTGCAAATAGCACTCGCGTCTCTTCCAGCAAGTACAGTGTATTGGACTGAAGAGGAGCTACTGCTCTTGTCAGTTTCCTAAGCAGAGTTGAAATTAATATGGCCCGTGTGTGTAGGAAGCACAGTTCTTTTGTTCTGAGCAAGCTCACTGTTCTGGCCCTATAGGAAACACAGTAGAGTAGAAGAGTGCTCTTTTCTCTAAAGCAGAGTGTCTTTCTTGTAAGGCGAGCTAGCGTTTGTTTCCCAGTCATAAATGGAGTTGAATCACATGCAGTTTCCGGTCCTACGAGCAAGAGTTGTTTTCTGGTAAGAAGAGTCACTATTGTGCTCCCTTTGTCATACTCAGGGCAAATAGCACTCGCGTCTATTCCCAGCATGTACAGTGTATTGGACTGAAGAGGATCTACTGTTCTTGTCAGGTTCCTAAGCAGAATTGAACTAGGTATGGCCGTGTGTAGGAAGCACAGTTCTTTTTTTCTGAGCAAGTTCACTGTTCAGACCTCTTAGGAAACACAGTAGAGTAGAAGAGTGCTTTTTTCTCTAAATCAGAGTGTGTTTCTTGTAAGGTGAGCTAGTGTTTGTTTCCTAGTCCTAAATGGAGTTGAATCACATGCAGTCTCTGGCTCTACGAACAAGAGTTGTTTTCTGGTAAGTAGAGTCATTATTGAGCTGCCATTGCCATACACAGAACAAATAGCACTCGCGTCTGTTCCCAGCAAGTACAGTGTATTGGACTGAATAGGAGCTACTGTTCTTGTCAGTTTCCTAAGTAGAGTTGAACTAGATATGGTCCGTGTGTGTAGGAAGCACAGTTCTTTTCTTCTGAGCAAGCTCACTGTTCTGGCCCTATAGGAAACACAGTAGAGTAGAAGAGTGCTCATTTCTCTAAAGTAGAGTGTGTTTCTTGTAAGGCAAGCTAGCGTTTGTTTCCCAGTCCTAAATGGAGTTGAATCACATGCAGTTTCTGGTACTACGAGCAAGAGTTGTTTTATGGTAAGAATAGTCACTATTGCGCTGCCATTGTCATACACAGGACAAATAGCACTGGCGTCTGTTCCCATCAAGTACAGTGTATTGGACTGAAGAGGATCTACTGTTCTTGTCAAGTTCCTAATCAAAATTGAACTAGATATGGCCGTGTGTGTAGGAAGCACAATTCTTTTGTTCTGAGCAAGCTCACTGTTCTGGCCCTACAGGAAACACAGTAGAGTAGAAGAGTGCTCTTTTCTCAAAAGCAGAGTGTGTTTCTTGTAAGGCGAGCTAGCGTTTGTTTCCCAGTCCTAAATGGAGTTGAATCACATGCAGTTTCTGGTCCTACGAGCAGGAGTTGTTTTCTGGTAAGAAGAGTCACTATTGCGCTCTAATTGTCATACACAGGGCAAATAGCACTCGCGTCTGTTCCCAGCATATACAGTGTATTGGACTGAAGAGGATCTACTGTTCTTGTCAGGTTCCTAAAGGAGAGTTTAACTAGATATGGCCGTGTGTGTAGGAAGCACAGTTCTTTTGTTCTGAGCAAGCTCACTGTTCTGGCCCTATAGGAAACACAGTAGAGTAGTAGAGTGCTCATTTCTCTAAAGTAGAGTGTGTTTCTTGTAAGGCAAGCTAGCGTTTGTTTCCCAGTCCTAAATGGAGTTGAATCACATGGAGTTTCTGGTCCTACAAGCAAGAGATGTTTTCTGGTAAGAACAGTCACTATTGCTCTGCCATTGCCATACACAGAACAAATAGCACTGGCGTCTTTTCCAAGCAAGTACAGTGTATTGGACGAAAGAGGATCTACTGTTCTTGTCAGGTTCCTAATCAGACTTGAAATAGATATGGCCGTGTGTGTAGGAAGCACAGTTTTTTTTGTTCTGAGCAAGCTCACTGTTCGGACCCCATAGGAAACACAGTAGAGTAGATGAGTGCTCTTTTCTCAAAAGTAGTGTGTGTTTCTTGTAAGTCGAGCTAGCGTTTGTTTCCCAGTCCTAAATGGAGTTGAGTCACATGCAGTGCTTTGTCCTACGAGCAAGAGTTGTTTTCTGGTAAGACGAGTCACTATTGTGCTCCAATAGCCATACACAGTGCAAATAGCACTCCCGTGTGTTCCCAGGAAGTACAGTGTATCGGACTGAAGAGGAGCTACTGTTCTTGTCAGTTTCCTAAGCAGAGTTGAACTACATATGGCCCGTGTGTAGGAAGCACAGTTCTTTTCTTCTGAGCAAGCTCACTGTTCTGGCCCTATAGGAAACACAGTAGAGTAGAAGAGTGCTCTTTTTCTAAAGCAGAGTGTGTTTCTTGTAAGGCGCGCTAGCGTTTGTTTCCCAGTCCTAAATGGAGTGTAATCACATGCAGTTTCTGGTCCTACGAGCAAGAGTTGTTTTATGGTAAGAAGAGTCACTATTGCGCTGCCATTGCCATACACAGGACTAATAGCTCTGTTGTCTGTTCCCAGCAGTACAGTGTATTGGACTGAAGAGGATCTACTGTTCTTGTCAGGTTCCTAAGCAGAATTGAACTAGATATGACCGTGTGTTTAGGAAGCACAGTTCTTTTGTTCTGAGCAAGTTCACTCTTTTGGCCCTATAGGAAAAACAGTAGAGTAGAAGAGTGCTCTTTTCTCAAAAGCAGAGTGTGTTTCAATAAGGCGAGCTCGCATTTGTTTCCCAGTCCTAAATGGAGTTGAGTCACATGCAGTTTTTGGTCCTACGAGCAAGAGTTGTTTTCTGGGAAGAAGAGTCACTATTGCGCTCCAATTGCTATACACAGTGCAAATAGCACTCGCGTTTGTTCCCTGCAAGTACAGTGTATCGAACTGAAGAGGAGCTACTGTTCTTGTCAGTTTCGTAAGCAGAGTTGAACTAGATATGGTCCGTGTGTAGGAAGCACAGTTCTTTTGTTCTGAGCAAGCTCACTGTTTTGGCCCTATAGGAAACACAGTAGAGTAGAAAAGTGCTCTTTTCTCTAAAGCAGAGTGTGTTTCTTGTAATGCAAGCTCGTGTTTGTTTCCCAGTCCTAAATGGAGTTGAATCACATGCAGTTTCTGGTCCTTGGAGCAAGAGTTGTTTTCTGGAAAGAAGAGTCAATATTGCGCTGCCATTGCCATACACAGGACAAAGAGCCCTGGAGACTGTTACCAGCAAGTATAGTGTATTGGAGTGAAGAGGATCTACTGTTCTTGTCAGGTTCCTAATCAGAATTGAACTAGATATGGCCGTGTGTGTAGGAAGCACAGTTCTTTTGTTCTGAGCAAGTTCACTGTTTGGACCTCTTAGGAAACACAGTAGAGTAGAAGAGTGCTCTTTTCTCTAAATCAGAGTGTGTTTCTTATAAGGCGAGCTAGTGTTTGTTTCCCAGTCCTAAATGGAGTTGAATCACATGCAGTTTCTGGTCCTACGAGCAAGAGTTGTTTTCTGGAAAGAAGAGTCACTATTGCGCTCCCATTGTCATACACAGGGCAAATAGCACTCGAGTCTGTTCCCAGCATGTACAGTGTATTGGACTGAAGAGGATCTACTGTTCTTGTCAGGTTCGTAAGCAGAATTGAACTAGGTATGGCCGTGTGTGTAGGAAGCACAGTTCTTTTGTTCTGAGCAAGTTCACTGTTCAGACCTCTTAGGAAACACAGTAGAGAAGAAGAGTGCTCTTTTCTCAAAAGCAGAGTGTGTTTCTTGTAAGGCGAGCTAGCATTTGTTTCCCATTCCTAAATGGAGTTGAATCACATGCAGTTTCTGGTCCTACGAGCAAGAGTTGTTTTCTGGTAAGAAGAGTCACTATTGCCATCCAAATGCCATACACAGTGCAAATAGTACTCGCGTCTGTTCCCTTCAAGTACAGTGTATTGGACGGATTAGGAGCTACTGTTCTTGTCAGTTTCCTCAGCAGAGTTGAACTAGATATGGCCGTGTGTGTAGGAAGCACAGTTCTTTTGTTCTGAGCAAGCTCACTGTTCTGGCCCTATAGGAAACACAGTAGAGTAGAAGGGTGCTCTTTTCTCAAAAGCAGATTGTGTTTCTTGTAAGGCGAGCTAGCGTTTGTTTCCCAGTCCTAAATGGAGTTGAATCACATGCAGTTTCTGGTCCTACGACCAAGAGTTGTTTCTGGTAAGGAAAGTCACTATTGTACTCCCATTGCCATACACAGTGCAAATAGCACTCACGTCTGTTCCCAGCAAGAACAGTGTATCGGACTGAAGAGGAGCTACTGTTCTTGTCAGTTTCCTAAGCAGAGTTGAACGAGATAAGTCCCGCGTGTTTAGGAAGCACAGTTCTTTTGTTCTGAGCAAGCTCACTGTTTGGACCCCATAGGAAACACAGTAGAGTAGAAGAGTGCTCTTTTCTCAAAAGCAGAGTGTGTTTCTAGTAGGGCGAGCTAGCGTTTGTTTCCCAGTCCTAAATGGAGTTGAATCACATGCAGTTTCTGGTCCACGAGCAAGAGTTGTTTTCTGGTAAGAAGAGTCACTATTGCGCTGTCATTGACATACACAGGACAAATCGCACTGGCGTCTGTTCCCAGCAAGTACAGTGTATTGGACTGAAGAGGATCTACTGTTCTTGTCAGGTTCCTAAGCAGACTTGAACTAGATATGGCCGTGTGTGTAGGAAGCACATTTTTTTTTGTTCTGAGCAAGCTCACTGTTCGGAACACATAGGAAACACAGTAGAGTAGAAGAGTGCTCTTTTCTCAAAAGCAGAGTGTGTTTCTTGGAAGTCGAGCTAGCGTTTGTTTCCCAGTCCTAAATGGAGTTGAGTCACATGCAGTTTTTTGTCCAACGAGCAAGAGTTGTTTTCTGGTAAGACAAGTCACTATTGTGCTCCAATTGCCATACACAGTGCAAATATCACTCGCTTCTGTTCCCCACAAGTACAGTGTATCGGACTGAAAAGGAGGTACTGTTCTTGTCAGTTTCCTAAGCAGAGTTGAACTAGATATGGCCCGTGTGTGTAGGAAGCACAGTTCTTATGTTCTGAGCAAGCTCACTGTTCTGGCCCTATAGGAATCACAGTAGAGTAGAAGAGTGCTCTTTTCTCAAAAGCAGAGTGTGTTTCTTGTAAAGCGAGCTAGAGTTTGTTTCCCAGTCCTAAATGGAGTTGAATCACATGCAGTTTCTGGTCCTACGAACAAGAGTTGTTTTCTGGTAAGGAAAGTGACTATTGCGCTCCCATTGCCCTACACAAGGCAAATAGCACTCGCGTCTTTTCCCAGCAAGTACAGTGTATTGGACTGAATAGGAGCTACTGTTCATGTCAGTTTCCCAAGCAGAGTTGAACTAGATGTGGTCCGTGTGTGTATTAAGCACAGTTCTTTTGTTCTGAGCAAGCTCACTGTTTGGACCCCATAGGAAACACAGTAGAGTAGAAGAGTGCTATTTTCTCTAAAGCAGAGTGTGTTTCTTGTAAGGCGAGCTAGCATTTGTTTCCCAGTCAAAAAAGAAGTTGAATCACATGCAGTTTCTGGTCCTATGAGCAAGAGCTGTTTTCTGGTAAGGAAAGTCACTATTTTGCTCCCATTGCCATCCACAGTGCAAATAGCCCTCCCGTCTGTTCCCAGCAAGTACAGTGTATTGGACGGAAGAGGAGCTACTGTTCTTGTCAGTTTCCTAAGCAGAGTTGAACTAGTTATGGCCCTGTGTTGGAAGCACAGTTCTTTTGTTCTGAGCAAGCTCACTGTTCTGGCCCTATAGTAAACACAGTAGAGTGGAAGAGTGCTCTTTTCTCTAAAGCAGAGTGTGTTTCTTGTAAGGCGAGCTAGCGTTTGTTTCCCAGTCCTAAACGGAATTGAATCACATGCTGTTTCTAGTCTTACGAGCAAGAGTTGTTTCATGGTAACAAGAGTCACTATTGCTCTGCCATTGCCATACACAGGACAAATAGCACTGGTGTCTGTTCCCAGCAAGTACAGTGTAATGGACTGAAGAGGATCTACTGTTCTTGTCAGGTTCCTAAGCAGAATTGAACTAGATATGGCCATGTGTGTAGGAAGCACAGTTTTTTTGTTCTGAGGAAGCTCACTGTTTGGACCCCATAGGAAACACAATAGAGTAGAAGAGTGCTCTTTTCTCTAAAGCAGAGTTTGTTTTTGTAAGGCGAGCTAGCATTTGTTTCCCAGTCCTAAATGGAGTGGAATCACATGCAGTTTCTAGTCCTACGAGCAAGAGTTGTTTTCTGGTAAGGAAAGTCACTATTGTGCTCCCATTGCCATACACAGTGCAAATAGCCCTCCCGTCTGTTCCCAGCAAGTACAGTGTATTGGACTGAAGAGGAGCTACTGTTCTTCTCAGTTTCCAAAGCAGAGTTGAACTAGATATGGTCTGTGTGTCTAGGAAGCACAGTTCTTTTTTTCTGAGCAAGCTCACTGTTCTGGCCCTATAGGAAACACAGTAGAGTAGAAGAGTGCTCTTTTCTCAAAAGCAGATTGTGTTTCTTGTAAAGCGAGCTAGAGTTTGTTTCCCAGTCCTAAATGGACTTGAATCACATGCAGTTTCTGGTCCTAAGAGCAAGAGTTGTTTTCTGGTAAGGAAAGTCACTATTGTGCTCCCCTTGCCATACACAGTGCAAATAGCTCCTGCGTCTGTTCCCATCAATTAGAGTGTATCGGACTGAAGAGGAGCTACTGTTCTTGTCAGTTTCCTAAGCAGAGTTGAACATGATATGGCCCGTGTGTGTAGGAAGCACAGTTCTTATGTTCTGAGCAGGCTCACTGTTCGGACCCCATAGGAAGCACAGTAGAGTAGAAGAGTGCTCTTTTCTCAAAAGCAGAGTGTGTTTCATGGAAGGCGAGCTAGCATTTGTATCCCAGTCCTAAATGGAGTTGAATCACATGCAGTTTCTTGTCCTATGAGCAAGAGTTGTTTTCTGTAAAGGAAAGTCACTATTGCGCTCCCATTGCCATACACAGTGCAAATATCACTCGTGTCTGTTCCCAGCAAGTACAGTGTATCAGACTGAAGAGGAGCTACTGTTCTTGTCAGTTTCCTAAGCAGAGTTGAACTAGATATGGCTCGTGTGTAGGAAGCACAGTTCTTTGTTCTGAGCATTCTCACTGTTCTGGCCCTATAGGAAACACAGTAGAGTAGAAGAGTGCTCTTTTCTCTAAAGCAGAGTGTGTTTCTGTAAGTTGAGCTAGCTTTTGTTTCCCAGTCCTAAATGGAGTTGAATCACATGCAGTTTCTGGTCCTACGAGCAAGAGTTGTTTTATGGTAAGAAGAGTCACTATTGTGCTGCCATTGCCATACACAGGACAAATAGCACTGGCGTCTGTTCCCAGTACGTACAGTGTATTGGACTGAATAGGATCTACTGTTCTTTTCAGGTTCCTAAGCAGAATTGAACTAGATATGGCCATGTGTGTAGGAAGCACAGTTCTTTTGTTCTGAGCAAGCTCAATGTTCGGACACCATAGGAAACACAGTAGAGTAGAAGAGTGCTCTTTTCTCAAAAGCAGAGTGTGTTTCATTTAAGGCGAGCTATCATTTGTTTCCCAGACCTAAATGGAGTTGAATGACATGGAGTTTCTGGTCCTACGAGCAAGAGTTGTTTTATGGTAAGGAAAGTAACTATTGTGCTCCCATTGCCCTACACAAGGCAAATAGCACTCGCGTCTTTTCCCAGCAAGTAAAGTGTATTGGACTGAATAGGAGCTACTGTTCTTGTCAGTTTACTAAGCAGAGTTGAACTAGATATGGTCCGTGTGTGTAGGAAGCACAGTTCTTTTGTTCTGAGCAAGCTCACTGTTTGGACGCCATAGGAAACACAGTAGAGTAGAAGAGTGCTCTTTTCTCTAAAGCAGAGTGCGTTTCTTGTAAGGCGAGCCACCGTTTGTTTCCCAGTCCTAAATGGAGTGGAATCACATGCAGTTTCTGGTCCTACGACCAAGAGTTGTTTTCTGGTAAAGAAAGTCACTATTGCGCTCCCATTGCCATACACAGTGCAAATAGCCCTCCCGTCTGTTCCCAGCAAGTACAGTGTATTGGACTGAAGAGGAGCTACTGTTCTACTGAGTTTTCTAAGAAGAGTTGAACTAGGTATGGCCCGTGTGTGTAGGATGCACAGTTCTTTTTTTCTGAGCAAGCTCACTGTTCTGGCCCTATAGGAAGCACAGTAAAGTAGAAGAGTGCTCTATTCTCAAAAGCAGAGTGTGTTTCTTGGAAGTCGAGCTAGCGTTTGTTTCCCACTCCTAAATGGAGTTGAGTCCCATGTAGTTTTTGGTCCTACGAGCAAAAGTTGTTTTCTGGTAAGACGAGTCACTATTGTGCTCCAATTGCCATACACAGTGCAAATAGCACTCGCGTCTGTACCCCGCAAGTACAGTGTATTGGACTGAAGAGGATCTACTGTTCTTGTCAGGTTCCTAAGCAGAATTGAACTAGATATGGCCATGTGTGTAGGAAGCACAGTTCTTTTGTTCTGAGCAAGCTCAATATTCGGACACCATAGGAAACACAGTAGAGTAGAAGAGTGCTCTTTTCTCAAAAGCAGAGTGTGTTTCCTGTAAGGCGAGCTAGCATTTGTTTCCCAGTCAAAAAAGAAGTTGAATCACATGCAGTTTCTGGTCCTACGAGCAGGATTTGTTTACTGGTAAGACAAGTCTCTATTGTGCTCCAATGCCATACACAGTACAAATAGCACTCGCGTCTGTTCCCCGCAAGTACAGTGTATTGGACTGAAGAGGAGCTACTGTTCTTGTTGGTTTCCTAAGCAGAGTTGAACTAGATATGGCCCGTGTGTGTAGGAAGCACAGTTCTTTTGTTCTGAGCAAGCTCACTCTTCGGACCTGATAGGTAACACAATAGTGTAGAAGAGTGCTCTTTTCTCAAATGCAGAGTGTGTTTCATGTAAGGCGAGCTAGCATTTGTTTCCCAGTCCTAAATGGAGTTGAATCACATGCAGTATCTGGTCCTACGAGCAAGAGTTGTTTTCTGGTAAGAAGAGTCACTATTGCGCTGCCATTGCCATACACAGGACTAATAGCACTGGCGTCTGTTCCCAGCAAGTACAGTGTATTGGACTGTAGAGGATCTACTGTTCTTGTCAGGTTCCTAAGCAGAATTGAACTAGATATGGCCGTGTGTGTAGGAAGCACAGTTCTTTTGTTCTGAGCAAGCTCACTTTTCGGAACACATAGGAAACACAGTAGAGTAGAAGAGTGCTCTTTTCTCAACAGCAGAGTGTGTTTTTGTAAGGCGAGCTAGCGTTTGTTTCCTAGTCCTAAATGGAGTTGAATCACATGCAGTTTCTGGTCCTATGAACAAGAGTTGTTTTCTGGTAAGGAAAGTCACTATTGCGTTCCCATTGCCCTTTACAAGTCAAATAGCACTCGCATCTTCTCCCAGCAAGTACAGTGTATTGGACTGAATAGGAGTTACTGTTCTTGTCAGTTTTCTAAGCAGAATTGAACTAGATATGGTCCGTGCGTGTAGGAAGCACAGTTCTTTTGTTCTGAGCAAGCTCACTGTTTGGACCCCATAGGAAACACAGTAGAGTAGAAGAGTGCTCTTTTCTCAAAAGCAGAGTGTGTTTCATGTAAGGCGAGCTAGCATTTGTTTCCCAGTCCTAAATGGAGTTGATCATATGCAGTTTCTGGTCCTACGATCAAGAGTTGTTTTCTAATAAGGAAAGTCACTATTGAGCTCCCATTGCCATACACAGTGCAAATAGCACTCGCGTCTGTTCCCAGCAAGTACAGTGTATCAGACTGAAGAGGAGCTACTGTTCTTGTCAGTTTCCTAAGCAGAGTTGAACTAGTTATGGCCCGTGTGTAGGAAGCACAGTTCTTTTGTTCTGAGCAAGCTCACTGTTCGGACCCCATAGGAAACACAGTAGAGTATAAGAGTGCTCTTTTCTCTAAAGCAGAATGTGTTTCTTGTAAGGCAAGCTAGCGTTTGTTTCCCAGTCCTAAATGGAGTTGAATCACATGCAGTTTCTGGTCCTATGAGCAAGAGTTGTTTTCTCGTAAGGAAAGTCACTATTGCACTCCCATTGCCATACACAGTGCAAATAGCCCTCCCGTCTGTTCCCAGAAAGTACAGTGTATTGGACTGAAAAGGAGCTATTGTTCTTCTCAGTTTCCTAAGCAGAGTTGAACTAGATATGGCCCGTGTGTGTAGGAAGCACAGTTCTTTTGTTCTGAGCAAGCTCACTGTTCGGACACGATAGGAAACACAATAGAGTAGAAGAGTGCTCTTTTATCAAATGCAGAGTGTGTTTCATGTAAGGCGAACTAGCATTTGTTTCCCAGTCCTAAATGGAGTTGAATCACATGCAGTTTCTGGTCCTATGAGCAAGAGTTGTTTTCTGGTAAGAAGAGTTACTATTGCGCTGCCATTGCCATACACAGGACTAATAGCACTGGCATCTGTTCCCAGCAAGTACAGTGTATTGGACTGAAGAGGATCTACTGTTCTTGTCAGGTTCCTAAGCAGAATTGAACTAGATATGGCCGTGTGTGTAGGAAGCACAGTTCTTTTGTTCTGAGCATGCTCACTTTTCGGAACACATAGGAAACACAGTAGAGTAGAAGAGTGCTCTTTTCTCAAAAGCAGAGTGTGTTTTTGTAAGGCGAGCTAGCGTTTGTTTCCTAGTCCTAAATGGAGTTGAATCACATGCAGTTTCTGGTCCTATGAACAAGAGTTGTTTTCTTTTAAGGAAAGTCACTATTGCGCTCCCATTGCCCTTTACAAGGCAAATAGCACTCGCGTCATTTCCCAGCAAGTACAGTGTATTGGACTGAATAGGAGCTACTGTTCTTGTCAGTTTACTAAGCAGAATTGAACTAGATATGGTCCGTGCGTGTAGGAAGCACAGTTCTTTTGTTCTGAGCAAGCTCACTGTTTGGACCCCATAGGAAACACAGTAGAGTAGAAGAGTGCTCTTTTCTCAAAAGCAGAGTGTGTTTCATGTAAGGCTAGCTAGCATTTGTTTCCCAGTCCTAAATGGAGTTGATCATATGCAGTTTCTGGTCCTACGATCAAGAGTTTTTTTCTGGTAAGGAAAGTCACTACTGCGCTCCAATTGCCATACACAGTGCAAATAGCACTCGCGTCTGTTCCCAGCAAGTACAGTGTATTGGACTGAAGAGGATCTACTGTTCTTGTCAGGTTCCTAAGCAGAATTGAACTAGATATGGCCGTGTGTGTAGGAAGCACAGTTCTTTTGTTCTGAGCAAGCTCACTGTTCGGACACCATAGGAAACACAGTAGAGTAGAAGAGTGCTCTTTACTCTAAAGCAGAGTGTGTTTCTTGTAAGGCGAGCTAGCGTTTGTTTCCCAGTCCTAAATGGAGTGGAATCACATGCAGTTTCTGGTCCTACGAGCAGGATTTGTTTTCTGATAAGACACGTCACTATTGTGCTCCAATGCCATACACAGTGCAAATAGCACTCGCGTCTGTTCCCCGCAAGTACAGTGTATTGGACTGAAGAGGAGCTACTGTTCTTGTTGGTTTCCTAAGCAGAGTTGAACTAGATATGGCCCGTGTGTGTAGGAAGCACAGTTCTTTTGTTTTGAGCAAGCTCACTCTTCGGACCCGATAGGAAACACAATAGGGTAGAAGAGTGCTCTTTTCTCAAATGCAGATTGTGTTTCATGTAAGGCAAGCTAGCATTTGTTTCCCAGTCCTAAATGGAGTTGAATCACATGCAGTATCTGGTCCTACGAGCAAGAGTTGTTTTCTGGTAAGAAAAGTCACTATTGCGCTGCCATTGCCATACACAGGACTAATAGCACTGGCGTCTGTTCCCAGCAAGTACAGTGTATTGGACTGTAGAGGATCTACTGTTCTTGTCAGGTTCCTAAGCAGAATTGAACTAGATATGGCCGTGTGTGTAGGAAGCACAGTTCTTTTGTTCTGAGCAAGCTCACTTTTCGGAACACATAGGAAACACAGTAGAGTAGAAGAGTGCTCTTTTCTCAAAAGCAGAGTGTGTTTTTGTAAGGCGTGCTAGCGTTTGTTTCCTAGTCTGAAATGGAGTTGAATCACATGCAGTTTCTGGTCCTATGAACAAGAGTTGTTTTCTGGTAAGAAAAGTCACTATTGCGCTCCCATTGCCCTTTACAAGTCAAATAGCACTCGCGTCTTTTCCCAGCAAGTACAGTGTATTGGACTGAATAGGAGTTACTGTTCTTGTCAGTTTTCTAAACAGAATTGAACTAGATATGGTCCGTGTGTGTAGGAAGCACAGTTCTTTTGTTCTGAGCAAGCTCACTGTTTGGACCCCATAGGAAACACAGTAGAGTAGAAGAGTGCTCTTTTCTCAAAAGCAGAGTGTGTTTCATGTAAGGCGAGCTAGCATTTGTTTCCCAGTCCTAAATGGAGTTGATCATATGCAGTTTCTGGTCCTACGATCAAGAGTTGTTTTCTAATAAGGAAAGTCACTATTGCGCTCCCATTGCCATACACAGGGCAAATAGCACTGGCGTCTGTTCCCAGCAAGTACAGTGTATCGGACTGAAGAGGAGCTACTGTTCTTGTCAGTTTCCTAAGCAGAGTTGAACTAGTTATGGCCCGTGTGTAGGAAGCACAGTTCTTTTGTTCTGAGCAAGCTCACTCTTCTGGCCCTATAGGAAACACAGTAGAGTGGAAGAGTGCTCTTTTCTCTAAAGCGGAGTGTGTTTCTTGTAAGGCGAGCTAGCGCTTGTTTCCCAGTCCTAAATGGAGTTGAATCACATGCAGTTTCTAGTCCTACGAGCAAGAGTTGTTTTCTGGTAAGAAGAGTCACTATTGCGCTCCCATTGCCATACATAGGACAAATAGCACTGGCGTCTGTTCCCAGAAAGTACAGTGTATTGGACTGAAGAGGATCTACTGTTCTTGTCAGGTTCCTAAGCAGAATTGAACTAGATATGGCCCGTGTGTGTAGGAAGCACAGTTTTTTTGTTCTGAGCAAGCTCACTTTTCGGAACACATAGGAAACACAGTAGAGTAGAAGAGTGCTCTTTTCTCAAAAGCAGAGTGTGTTTCTGTAAGGCGAGCTAGCGTTTGTTTCCTAGTCCTAAATGGAGTTGAATCACATGCAGTTTCTGGTCCTATGAACAAGAGTTGTTTTCTGGTAAGGAAAGTCACTATTGCGCTCCCATTGCCCTTTACAAGGCAAAGAGCACTCGCGTCTTTTCCCAGCAAGTACAGTGTATTGCACTGAATAGGAGCTACTGTTCTTGTCAGTTTACTAAGCAGAATTGAACTAGATATGGTCCGTGCGTGTAGGAAGCACAGTTCTTTTGTTCTGAGCAAGCTCACTGTTTGGACCCCATAGGAAACACAGTAGAGTAGAAGAGTGCTCTTTTCTCAAAAGCAGAGTGTGTTTCTTGGAAGTCGAGCTAGCATTTGTTTCCCAGTCCTAAATGGAGTTGAGTCACATGCAGTTTTTTGTCCTACGAGCAAGAGTTGTTTTCTGGTAAGACAAGTCACTATTGTGCTCCATTTGCCATACACAGTGCAAATAGCACTCGCGTCTATTCCCCGCAAGTACAGTGTATTGGACGGAAGAGGAGCTACTGTTCTTGTCAGTTTCCTAAGCAGAGTTGAACTAGATATGGCCCATGTGTAGGAAGCACAGTTCTTTTGTTCTCAGCAAACTCACTATTCTGGCCCTATAGGAAACACAGTAGAGTAGAAGAGTGCTCATTTCTCAAAAGCAGAGTGTGTTTCTTGGAAGTCGAGCTAGCATTTGTTTCCCAGTCCTAAATGGAGTTGAGTCACATGCAGTTTTTTGTCCTACGAGCAAGAGTTGTTTTCTGGTAAGACAAGTAACTATTGTGCTCCATTTGCCATACACAATGCAAATAGCACTCGCGTCTGTTCCCTGCAAGTACAGTGTATTGGACGGAAGAGGAGCTACTGTTCTTGTCAGTTTCCTAAGCAGAGTTGAACTAGATATGGCCCATGTGTAGGAAGCACAGTTCTTTTGTTCTGAGCAAGCTCACTATTCTGGCCCTATAGGAAACACAGTAGAGTAGAAGAGTGCTCTTTTCTCAAAAGCAGAGGGTGTTTCATGTAAGGCGAGCTAGCATTTGTTTCCCGGTCCTAAATGGAGTTGAACCTCATGAAGTTTCTGGTCTTACGAGCAAGAGTTGTTTTCTGGTATGAAGAGTCACTATTGCGCTGCCATTGCCATACACAGGACAAACAGCACTGGTGTCTGTTCCCAGCAATTACAGTGTACTGGACTGAAGAGGATCTACTGTCCTTGTCAGGTTCCTAAGCAGAATTGAACTAGATATGGCCGTGTGTAGGAAGCACAGTTCTTTTGTTCTGAGCAAGCTCACTGTTCTGGCCCTATAGGAAACACAGTAGAGTAGAAGAGTGCTCTTTTCTCAAAAGCAGAGTGTGTTTCTTGTAAGGCGAGCTAGCGTTTGTTTCCCAGTCCTAAATGGAGTAGAGTCACATGCAGTTTTTTGTCCTACGAGCAAGAGTTGTTTTCTGGTAAGACGAGTCACTATTGTGCTCCAATTGCCATACACAGTGCAAATAGCACTCGCGTCTGTTCCCCGCAAGTACAGTGTATTGGACGGAAGAGGAGCTACTGTTCTTGTCAGTTTCCTAAGCAGAGTTGAACTAGATATGGCCCGTGTGTGTAGGAAGCACAGTTCTTTTGTTCTGAGCAAGCTCACTGTTCGGACCCCATAGGAAACACAGTAGAGTAGAAGAGTGCTCTTTTCTCAAAAGCAGAGTGTGTTTCATGTAAGGCGAGCTAGCATTTGTTTCCCAGTCCTAAATGGAGTTGAATCACATGAAGTTTCTGGTCTTACGAGCAAGAGTTGTTTTCTGGTAAGGAAAGTCTCTATTGCGCTCCCATTGCCATACACAGTGCAAATAGCACTCGCTTCTGTTCCCAGCAAGTACAGTGTATCGGACTGAAGAGGAGCTACTGTTCTTGTCAGATTCCTAAGCAGAGTTGAACTAGATATGGCCCGTGTGTAGGAAGCACAGTTCTTTTGTTCTGAGCAAGCTCACTGTTCTGGCCCTATAGGAAACACAGTAGAGTAGAAGAGTGCTCTTTTCTCTAAAGCAGAGTGTGTTTCTTGTAAGGTGAGCTAGCTTTTGTTTCCCAACCTAAATGGAGTTGAATCACATGCAGTATCTGGTCCTACGAGCAAGAGCTGTTTTCTGGTAAGAAGAGTCACTATTGCGCAGCCATTGCCACACACAGGACTAATAGCACTGGCGTCTGTTCCCAGCAAGTACAGTGTATTGGACTGTAGAGGATCTACTGTTCTTGTCAGGTTCCTAAGCAGAATTGAACTAGATATGGCCGTGTGTGTAGGAAGCACAGTTCTTTTTTTCTGAGCAAGCTCACTTTTCGGAACACATAGGAAACACAGTAGAGTAGAAGAGTGCTCTTTTCTCAAAAGCAGAGTGTGTTTTTGTAAGGCGTGCTAGCGTTTGTTTTCTAGTCTGAAATGGAGTTGAATCACATGCAGTTTCTGGTCCTATGAACAAGAGTTGTTTTCTGGTAAGGAACGTCACTATTGCGCTCCCATTGCCCTTTACAAGTCAAATAGCACTCGCGTCTTTTCCCAGCAAGTACAGTGTATTGGACTGAATAGGAGTTACTGTTCTTGTCAGTTTTCTAAACAGAATTGAACTAGATATGGTCCGTGCGTGTAGGAAGCACAGTTCTTTTGTTCTGAGCAAGCTCACTATTCGGACACCATAGGAAACACAGTAGAGTAGAAGAGTGCTCTTTAATCTAAAGCAGAGTGTGTTTCTTGTAAGGCGAGCTAGCGTTTGTTTCCCAGTCCTAAATGGAGTTGAATCACATGCAGTTTCTGGTCCTAAGAGCAAGAGTTGTTTTCTGGTAAGGAAAGTCACTATTGTGCTCCCCTTGCCATACATAGTGCAAATAGCTCTCACGTCTGTTCCCAGCAAGTACAGTGTATCGGACTGAAGAGGAGCTACTGTTCTTGTCAGTTTCCTAAGCAGAGTTGAACTAGATATGGCCCGCGTGTGTAGGAAGCACAGTTCTTTTGTTCTGAGCAAGCTCACTGTTTGGACCCCATAGGAAACACAGTAGAGTAGAAGAGTGCTCTTTTCTCTAAAGCAGAATGTGTTTCTTATAAGGCGAGCTAGCGTTTGTTTCCCAGTCCTAAATGGAGTGGAATCACATGCAGTTTCTGGTCCTACGAGCAGGATTTGTTTACTGGTAAGACAAGTCTCTATTGTGCTCCAATGCCATACACAGTACAAATAGCACTCGCGTCTGCTCCCCGCAAGTACAGTGTATTGGACTGAAGAGGAGCTACTGTTCTTGTTGGTTTCCTAAGCAGAGTTGAACTAGATATGGCCCGTGTGTGTAGGAAGCACAGTTCTTTTGTTCTGAGCAAGCTCAATCTTCGGACCGGATAGGTAACACAATAGAGTAGAAGAGTGCTCTTTTCTCAAATGCAGAGTGTGTTTCATGTAAGGCGAGCTAGCATTTGTTTCCCAGTCCTAAATGGAGTTGAATCACATGCAGTATCTGGTCCTACGAGCAAGAGTTGTTTTCTGGTAAGAAGAGTCACTATTGCGTTGCCATTGCCATACACAGGACTAATAGCACTGGCGTCTGTTCCCAGCAAGTACAGTGTATTGGACTGTAGAGGATCTACTGTTCTTGTCAGGTTCCTAAGCAGAATTGAACTAGATATGGCCGTGTGTGTAGGAAGCACAGTTCTTTTGTTCTGAGCAAGCTCACTTTTCGGAACACATAGGAAACACAGTAGAGTAGAAGAGTGCTCTTTTCTCAAAAGCAGAGTGTGTTTTTGTAAGGCGAGCTAGCGTTTGTTTCCTAGTCCTAAATGGAGTTGAATCACATGCAGTTTCTGGTCCTATGAACAAGAGTTGTTTTCTGGTAAGGAAAGTCACTATTGCGTTCCCATTGCCCTTTACAAGTCAAATAGCACTCACATCTTCTCCCAGCAAGTACAGTGTATTGGACTGAATAGGAGTTACTGTTCTTGTCAGTTTTCTAAGCAGAATTGAACTAGATATGGTCCGTGCGTGTAGGAAGCACAGTTCTTTTGTTCTGAGCAAGCTCACTGTTTGGACCCCATAGGAAACACAGTAGAGTAGAAGAGTGCTCTTTTCTCAAAAGCAGAGTGTGTTTCATGTAAGGCGAGCTAGCATTTGTTTCCCAGTCCTAAATGGAGTTGATCATATGCAGTTTCTGGTCCTATGATCAAGAGTTGTTTTCTAATAAGGAAAGTCACTATTGAGTTCCCATTGCCATACACAGTGCAAATAGCTCTCGCGTCTGTTCCCAGCAAGTACAGTGTATCAGACTGAAGAGGAGCTACTGTTCTTGTCAGTTTCCTAAGCAGAGTTGAACTAGTTATGGCCCGTGTGTAGGAAGCACAGTTCTTTTGTTCTGAGCAAGCTCACTCTTCTGACCCTATAGGAAACACAGTAGAGTGGAAGAGTGCTGTTTTCTCAAAAGCAGAGTGTGTTTCTTGTAAGGCGAGCTAGCGTTTGTTTCCCAGTCCTAAATGGAGTTGAATCACATGCAGTTTCTGGTCCTATGAGAAAGAGTTGTTTTCTCGTAAGGAAAGTCACTATTGCGCTCCCATTGCCATACTCAGTGCAAATAGCACTCGTGTCTGTTCCCAGCAAGTACAGTGTATTGGACTGGATAGGTGCTACTGTTCTTGTCAGTTTCCTAAGCAGAGTTGAACTAGATATGATCCGTGTTTGTAGGAAGCACAGTTCTTTTGTTCTTTGCAAGCTCACTGTTTGGACCACATAGGAAACACAGTAGAGCTGAAGAGTGCTCTTTTCTCTAAAGCAGAGTGTGTTACTTCTAAGGCGAGCTAGCGTTTGTTTCGCAGTCCTAAATGGAGTTGAATCCAATGCAGTTTCTGGTACTATGAGCAAGAGTTGTTTTCTGGTAAAAAGAGTCACTATTGCGCTGCCATTGCCATACACAGGACAAATAGCACTGGCGTCTGTTCGCAGCAATTACAGTGTATTGGACTGAAGAGGATCTACTGTTCTTGTCAGGTTCCTAAGGAGACTTGAACTAGATATGGCAGTGTGTGTAGGAAGCACAGTTTTTTTGTTCTGTGCAAGCTAACTTTTCAGAACACATAGGAAACACAGTAGAGTAGAAGAGTGCTCTTTTCTCAAAAGCAGAGTGTGTTTCTTGGACGTCGAGCTAGCATTTGTTTCCCAGTCCTAAATGGAGTTGAGTCACATGCAGTTTTTTGTCCTACGAGCAAGAGTTGTTTTCTGGTAAGACAAGTCACTATTGGGCTCCAATTGCCATACACAGTGCAAATAGCACTCGCGTCTGTTCCCAGCAAGTACATTGTATCAGACTGAAGAGGAGCTAGTGTTCTTGTCAGTTTCCTAAACAGAGTGGTACTAGTTATGGCCCGTGTGTAGGAACAACAGCTCTTTTGTTCTGAGCAAACTCACTGTTCTGGCCCTATAGGAAACACAGTAGAGTAGAAGAGTGCTCTTTTCTCTAAAGCAGAGTGTGTTTCTTGTGAGGCGAGCTAGCCTTTGTTTCCCAGTCCTAAATGGAGTTGAATCACATGCAGTTTCTAGTCCTACGAGCAAGAGTTGTTTTATGGTAAGAAGAGTCACTTTTGCGCTGCCATTGCCATACACAGGACAAATAGAACTGGCGTCTGTTCCCAGCAAGTACAGTGTATTGGACTGAAGAGGATCTACTGTTCTTGTCAGGTTCCTAAGCAGAATTGAACTAGATATGGCGGTGTGTGTAGGAAGCACAGTTTTTTGTTCTGAGCAAGCTCACTGTTCGGACCCCATAGGAAACACAGTAGAGTAGAAGAGTGCTTTTTTCTCAAAAGCAGAGTGTGTTTCTTTTAAGGCGAGCTAGCATTTGTTTCCCATTCCTAAATGGAGTGGAATCACATGCAGATTGTGTTCCTATGAGCAAGAGTTGTTTTCTGGTAAGGAAAGTCACTATTGCGCTCCCATTGCCATACACAGTGCAAATAGCCCTCCCATCTGTTCCCAGCAAGTACAGTGTATTGGACTGAAAAGGAGCTACTGTTCTTCTCAGTTTCCTAAGCAGAATTGAACTAAATATGGCCGTGTGTGAAGGAAGCACAGTTCTTTTGTTCTGAGCAAGCTCACTGTTCTTGCCATAAAGAAACACAGTAGAGTAGAAGAGTGCTCTTTTCTCTAAAGCAGAGTGTGTTTCTTGTAAGGCGAGATAGCGTTTGTTTTCCAGTCCTAAATGGAGTTGAATCACATGCAGTTTCTGGTCCTACGAGCAGGATTTGTTTACTGGTAAGACAAGTCTCTATTGTGCTCCAATGCCATACACAGTGAATCACATGCAGTTTCTAGTCCTACGAGCAAGAGTTGTTTTCTGGTAAGAAGAGTCACTATTGCGCTCCCATTGCCATACATAGGACAAATAGCACTGGCGTCTGTTCCCAGAAAGTACAGTGTATTGGACTGATGAGGATCTACTGTTCTTGTCAGGTTCCTAAGCAGAATTGAACTAGATATGGTCCGTGCGTGTAGGAAGCACAGTTCTTTTGTTCTGAGCAAGCTCACTGTTTGGACCCCATAGGAAACACAGTAGAGTAGAAGAGTGCTCTTTTTTCAAAAGCAGAGTGTGTTTCTTGGAAGTCGAGCTAGCATTTGTTTCCCAGTCCTAAATGGAGTTGAGTCACATGCAGTTTTTTGTCCTACGAGCAAGAGTTGTTTTCTGGTAAGACAAGTCACTATTGTGCTCCATTTGCCATACACAGTGCAAATAGCACTCGCGTCTATTCCCCGCAAGTACAGTGTATTGGACGGAAGAGGAGCTACTGTTCTTGTCAGTTTCCTAAGCAGAGTTGAACTAGATATGGCCCATGTGTAGGAAGCACAGTTCTTTTGTTCTCAGCAAACTCACTATTCTGGCCCTATAGGAAACACAGTAGAGTAGAAGAGTGCTCATTTCTCAAAAGCAGAGTGTGTTTCTTGGAAGTCGAGCTAGCATTTGTTTCCCAGTCCTAAATGGAGTTGAGTCACATGCAGTTTTTTGTCCTACGAGCAAGAGTTGTTTTCTGGTAAGACAAGTCACTATTGTGCTCCATTTGCCATACACAATGCAAATAGCACTCGCGTCTGTTCCCAGCAAGTACAGTGTATTGGACGGAAGAGGAGCTACTGTTCTTGTCAGTTTCCTAAGCAGAGTTGAACTAGATATGGCCCATGTGTAGGAAGCACAGTTCTTTTGTTCTGAGCAAGCTCACTATTCTGGCCCTATAGGAAACACAGTAGAGTAGAAGAGTGCTCTTTTCTCAAAAGCAGAGGGTGTTTCATGTAAGGCGAGCTAGCATTTGTTTCCCGGTCCTAAATGGAGTTGAACCTCATGAAGTTTCTGGTCTTACGAGCAAGAGTTGTTTTCTGGTATGAAGAGTCACTATTGCGCTGCCATTGCCATACACAGGACAAACAGCACTGGTGTCTGTTCCCAGCAATTACAGTGTACTGGACTGAAGAGGATCTACTGTCCTTGTCAGGTTCCTAAGCAGAATTGAACTAGATATGGCCGTGTGTAGGAAGCACAGTTCTTTTGTTCTGAGCAAGCTCACTGTTCTGGCCCTATAGGAAACACAGTAGAGTAGAAGAGTGCTCTTTTCTCAAAAGCAGAGTGTGTTTCTTGTAAGGCGAGCTAGCGTTTGTTTCCCAGTCCTAAATGGAGTAGAGTCACATGCAGTTTTTTGTCCTACGAGCAAGAGTTGTTTTCTGGTAAGACGAGTCACTATTGTGCTCCAATTGCCATACACAGTGCAAATAGCACTCGCGTCTGTTCCCCGCAAGTACAGTGTATTGGACGGAAGAGGAGCTACTGTTCTTGTCAGTTTCCTAAGCAGAGTTGAACTAGATATGGCCCGTGTGTGTAGGAAGCACAGTTCTTTTGTTCTGAGCAAGCTCACTGTTCGGACCCCATAGGAAACACAGTAGAGTAGAAGAGTGCTCTTTTCTCAAAAGCAGAGTGTGTTTCATGTAAGGCGAGCTAGCATTTGTTTCCCAGTCCTAAATGGAGTTGAATCACATGAAGTTTCTGGTCTTACGAGCAAGAGTTGTTTTCTGGTAAGGAAAGTCTCTATTGCGCTCCCATTGCCATACACAGTGCAAATAGCACTCGCTTCTGTTCCCAGCAAGTACAGTGTATCGGACTGAAGAGGAGCTACTGTTCTTGTCAGTTTCCTAAGCAGAGTTGAACTAGATATGGCCCGTGTGTAGGAAGCACAGTTCTTTTGTTCTGAGCAAGCTCACTGTTCTGGCCCTATAGGAAACACAGTAGAGTAGAAGAGTGCTCTTTTCTCTAAAGCAGAGTGTGTTTCTTGTAAGGTGAGCTAGCTTTTGTTTCCCAACCTAAATGGAGTTGAATCACATGCAGTATCTGGTCCTACGAGCAAGAGCTTTTTTCTGGTAAGAAGAGTCACTATTGCGCAGCCATTGCCACACACAGGACTAATAGCACTGGCGTCTGTTCCCAGCAAGTACAGTGTATTGGACTGTAGAGGATCTACTGTTCTTGTCAGGTTCCTAAGCAGAATTGAACTAGATATGGCCGTGTGTGTAGGAAGCACAGTTCTTTTTTTCTGAGCAAGCTCACTTTTCGGAACACATAGGAAACACAGTAGAGTAGAAGAGTGCTCTTTTCTCAAAAGCAGAGTGTGTTTTTGTAAGGCGTGCTAGCGTTTGTTTTCTAGTCTGAAATGGAGTTGAATCACATGCAGTTTCTGGTCCTATGAACAAGAGTTGTTTTCTGGTAAGGAACGTCACTATTGCGCTCCCATTGCCCTTTACAAGTCAAATAGCACTCGCGTCTTTTCCCAGCAAGTACAGTGTATTGGACTGAATAGGAGTTACTGTTCTTGTCAGTTTTCTAAACAGAATTGAACTAGATATGGTCCGTGCGTGTAGGAAGCACAGTTCTTTTGTTCTGAGCAAGCTCACTATTCGGACACCATAGGAAACACAGTAGAGTAGAAGAGTGCTCTTTAATCTAAAGCAGAGTGTGTTTCTTGTAAGGCGAGCTAGCGTTTGTTTCCCAGTCCTAAATGGAGTTGAATCACATGCAGTTTCTGGTCCTAAGAGCAAGAGTTGTTTTCTGGTAAGGAAAGTCACTATTGTGCTCCCCTTGCCATACATAGTGCAAATAGCTCTCACGTCTGTTCCCAGCAAGTACAGTGTATCGGACTGAAGAGGAGCTACTGTTCTTGTCAGTTTCCTAAGCAGAGTTGAACTAGATATGGCCCGCGTGTGTAGGAAGCACAGTTCTTTTGTTCTGAGCAAGCTCACTGTTTGGACCCCATAGGAAACACAGTAGAGTAGAAGAGTGCTCTTTTCTCTAAAGCAGAATGTGTTTCTTATAAGGCGAGCTAGCGTTTGTTTCCCAGTCCTAAATGGAGTGGAATCACATGCAGTTTCTGGTCCTACGAGCAGGATTTGTTTACTGGTAAGACAAGTCTCTATTGTGCTCCAATGCCATACACAGTACAAATAGCTCTCGCGTCTGCTCCCCGCAAGAACAGTGTATTGGACTGAAGAGGAGCTACTGTTCTTGTTGGTTTCCTAAGCAGAGTTGAACTAGATATGGCCCGTGTGTGTAGGAAGCACAGTTCTTTTGTTCTGAGCAAGCTCAATCTTCGGACCGGATAGGTAACACAATAGAGTAGAAGAGTGCTCTTTTCTCAAATGCAGAGTGTGTTTCATGTAAGGCGAGCTAGCATTTGTTTCCCAGTCCTAAATGGAGTTGAATCACATGCAGTATCTGGTCCTACGAGCAAGAGTTGTTTTCTGGTAAGAAGAGTCACTATTGCGTTGCCATTGCCATACACAGGACTAATAGCACTGGCGTCTGTTCCCAGCAAGTACAGTGTATTGGACTGTAGAGGATCTACTGTTCTTGTCAGGTTCCTAAGCAGAATTGAACTAGATATGGCCGTGTGTAGGAAGCACAGTTCTTTTGTTCTGAGCAAGCTCACTTTTCGGAACACATAGGAAACACAGTAGAGTAGAAGAGTGCTCTTTTCTCAAAAGCAGAGTGTGTTTTTGTAAGGCGAGCTAGCGTTTGTTTCCTAGTCCTAAATGGAGTTGAATCACATGCAGTTTCTGGTCCTATGAACAAAAGTTGTTTTCTGGTAAGGAAAGTCACTATTGCGTTCCCATTGCCCTTTACAAGTCAAATAGCACTCACATCTTCTCCCAGCAAGTACAGTGTATTGGACTGAATAGGAGTTACTGTTCTTGTCAGTTTTCTAAGCAGAATTGAACTAGATATGGTCCGTGCGTGTAGGAAGCACAGTTCTTTTGTTCTGAGCAAGCTCACTCTTCTGACCCTATAGGAAACACAGTAGAGTGGAAGAGTGCTGTTTTCTCTAAAGCAGAGTGTGTTTCTTGTAAGGCGAGCTAGCGTTTGTTTCCCAGTCCTAAATGGAGTTGAATCACACGCAGTTTCTGGTCCTAAGAGCAAGAGTTGTTTTCTGGTAAGGAAAGTCACTATTGCGCTCCCCTTGCCATACATAGTGCAAATAGCTCTCACGTCTGTTCCCAGCAAGTACAGTGTATCGGACTGAAGAGGAGCTACTGTTCTTGTCAGTTTCCTAAGCAGAGTTGAACTAGATATGGCCTGCATGTGTAGGAAGCACAGTTCTTTTGTTCTGAGCAAGCTCACTGTTTGGACCCCATAGGAAACACAGTAGAGTAGAAGAGTGCTCTTTTCTCTAAAGCAGAATGTGTTTCTTGTAAGGCAAGCTAGCGTTTGTTTCCCAGTCCTAAATGGAGTTGAATCACATGCAGTTTCTGGTCCTATGAGAAAGAGTTGTTTTCTCGTAAGGAAAGTCACTATTGCACTCCCATTGCCATACACAGTGCAAATAGCCCTCCCGTCTGTTCCCAGAAAGTACAGTGTATTGGACTGAAAAGGAGCTACTGTTCTTCTCAGTTTCCTAAGCAGAATTGAACTAAATATGGCCGTGTGTGAAGGAAGCACAGTTCTTTTGTTCTGAGCAAGCTCACTGTTCTTGCCATAAAGAAACACAGTAGAGTAGAAGAGTGCTCTTTTCTCTAAAGCAGAGTGTGTTTCTTGTAAGGCGAGATAGCGTTTGTTTTCCAGTCCTAAATGGAGTTGAATCACATGCAGTTTCTGGTCCTACGAGCAGGATTTGTTTACTGGTAAGACAAGTCTCTATTGTGCTCCAATGCCATACACAGTGAATCACATGCAGTTTCTAGTCCTACGAGCAAGAGTTGTTTTCTGGTAAGAAGAGTCACTATTGCGCTCCCATTGCCATACATAGGACAAATAGCACTGGCGTCTGTTCCCAGAAAGTACAGTGTATTGGACTGAAGAGGATCTACTGTTCTTGTCAGGTTCCTAAGCAGAATTGAACTAGATATGGTCCGTGCGTGTAGGAAGCACAGTTCTTTTGTTCTGAGCAAGCTCACTGTTTGGACCCCATAGGAAACACAGTAGAGTAGAAGAGTGCTCTTTTCTCAAAAGCAGAGTGTGTTTCTTGGAAGTCGAGCTAGCATTTGTTTCCCAGTCCTAAATGGAGTTGAGTCACATGCAGTTTTTTGTCCTACGAGCAAGAGTTGTTTTCTGGTAAGACAAGTCACTATTGTGCTCCATTTGCCATACACAGTGCAAATAGCACTCGCGTCTATTCCCCGCAAGTACAGTGTATTGGACGGAAGAGGAGCTACTGTTCTTGTCAGTTTCCTAAGCAGAGTTGAACTAGATATGGCCCATGTGTAGGAAGCACAGTTCTTTTGTTCTCAGCAAACTCACTATTCTGGCCCTATAGGAAACACAGTAGAGTAGAAGAGTGCTCATTTCTCAAAAGCAGAGTGTGTTTCTTGGAAGTCGAGCTAGCATTTGTTTCCCAGTCCTAAATGGAGTTGAGTCACATGCAGTTTTTTGTCCTACGAGCAAGAGTTGTTTTCTGGTAAGACAAGTCACTATTGTGCTCCATTTGCCATACACAATGCAAATAGCACTCGCGTCTGTTCCCAGCAAGTACAGTGTATTGGATGGAAGAGGAGCTACTGTTCTTGTCAGTTTCCTAAGCAGAGTTGAACTAGATATGGCCCATGTGTAGGAAGCACAGTTCTTTTGTTCTGAGCAAGCTCACTATTCTGGCCCTATAGGAAACACAGTAGAGTAGAAGAGTGCTCTTTTCTCAAAAGCAGAGGGTGTTTCATGTAAGGCGAGCTAGCATTTGTTTCCCGGTCCTAAATGGAGTTGAACCTCATGAAGTTTCTGGTCTTACGAGCAAGAGTTGTTTTCTGGTATGAAGAGTCACTATTGCGCTGCCATTGCCATACACAGGACAAACAGCACTGGTGTCTGTTCCCAGCAATTACAGTGTACTGGACTGAAGAGGATCTACTGTCCTTGTCAGGTTCCTAAGCAGAATTGAACTAGATATGGCCGTGTGTAGGAAGCACAGTTCTTTTGTTCTGAGCAAGCTCACTGTTCTGGCCCTATAGGAAACACAGTAGAGTAGAAGAGTGCTCTTTTCTCAAAAGCAGAGTGTGTTTCTTGTAAGGCGAGCTAGCGTTTGTTTCCCAGTCCTAAATGGAGTAGAGTCACATGCAGTTTTTTGTCCTACGAGCAAGAGTTGTTTTCTGGTAAGACGAGTCACTATTGTGCTCCAATTGCCATACACAGTGCAAATAGCACTCGCGTCTGTTCCCCGCAAGTACAGTGTATTGGACGGAAGAGGAGCTACTGTTCTTGTCAGTTTCCTAAGCAGAGTTGAACTAGATATGGCCCGTGTGTGTAGGAAGCACAGTTCTTTTGTTCTGAGCAAGCTCACTGTTCGGACCCCATAGGAAACACAGTAGAGTAGAAGAGTGCTCTTTTCTCAAAAGCAGAGTGTGTTTCATGTAAGGCGAGCTAGCATTTGTTTCCCAGTCCTAAATGGAGTTGAATCACATGAAGTTTCTGGTCTTACGAGCAAGAGTTGTTTTCTGGTAAGGAAAGTCTCTATTGCGCTCCCATTGCCATACACAGTGCAAATAGCACTCGCTTCTGTTCCCAGCAAGTACAGTGTATCGGACTGAAGAGGAGCTACTGTTCTTGTCAGTTTCCTAAGCAGAGTTGAACTAGATATGGCCCGTGTGTAGGAAGCACAGTTCTTTTGTTCTGAGCAAGCTCACTGTTCTGGCCCTATAGGAAACACAGTAGAGTAGAAGAGTGCTCTTTTCTCTAAAGCAGAGTGTGTTTCTTGTAAGGTGAGCTAGCTTTTGTTTCCCAACCTAAATGGAGTTGAATCACATGCAGTATCTGGTCCTACGAGCAAGAGCTTTTTTCTGGTAAGAAGAGTCACTATTGCGCAGCCATTGCCACACACAGGACTAATAGCACTGGCGTCTGTTCCCAGCAAGTACAGTGTATTGGACTGTAGAGGATCTACTGTTCTTGTCAGGTTCCTAAGCAGAATTGAACTAGATATGGCCGTGTGTGTAGGAAGCACAGTTCTTTTTTTCTGAGCAAGCTCACTTTTCGGAACACATAGGAAACACAGTAGAGTAGAAGAGTGCTCTTTTCTCAAAAGCAGAGTGTGTTTTTGTAAGGCGTGCTAGCGTTTGTTTTCTAGTCTGAAATGGAGTTGAATCACATGCAGTTTCTGGTCCTATGAACAAGAGTTGTTTTCTGGTAAGGAACGTCACTATTGCGCTCCCATTGCCCTTTACAAGTCAAATAGCACTCACGTCTTTTCCCAGCAAGTACAGTGTATTGGACTGAATACGAGTTACTGTTCTTGTCAGTTTTCTAAACAGAATTGAACTAGATATGGTCCGTGCGTGTAGGAAGCACAGTTCTTTTGTTCTGAGCAAGCTCACTATTCGGACACCATAGGAAACACAGTAGAGTAGAAGAGTGCTCTTTAATCTAAAGCAGAGTGTGTTTCTTGTAAGGCGAGCTAGCGTTTGTTTCCCAGTCCTAAATGGAGTTGAATCACATGCAGTTTCTGGTCCTAAGAGCAAGAGTTGTTTTCTGGTAAGGAAAGTCACTATTGTGCTCCCCTTGCCATACATAGTGCAAATAGCTCTCACGTCTGTTCCCAGCAAGTACAGTGTATCGGACTGAAGAGGAGCTACTGTTCTTGTCAGTTTCCTAAGCAGAGTTGAACTAGATATGGCCCGCGTGTGTGGGAAGCACAGTTCTTTTGTTTTGAGCAAGCTCACTCTTCGGACCCGATAGGAAACACAATAGAGTAGAAGAGTGCTCTTTTCTCAAATGCAGATTGTGTTTCATGTAAGGCAAGCTAGCATTTGTTTCCCAGTCCTAAATGGAGTTGAATCACATGCAGTATCTGGTCCTACGAGCAAGAGTTGTTATCTGGTAAGAAGAGTCACTAT
The DNA here is from genome assembly GCF_949786415.1 of Peromyscus eremicus. Classification (NCBI taxonomy): domain Eukaryota; kingdom Metazoa; phylum Chordata; class Mammalia; order Rodentia; family Cricetidae; genus Peromyscus; species Peromyscus eremicus. The sequence goes on from NW_026734840.1 coordinate 195,111, forward strand.
TGCGCTGCCATTGCCATACACAGGACTAATAGCACTGGCGTCTGTTCCCAGCAAGTACAGTGTATTGGACTGTAGAGGATCTACTGTTCTTGTCAGGTTCCTAAGCAGAATTGAACTAGATATGGCCGTGTGTGTAGGAAGCACAGTTCTTTTGTTCTGAGCAAGCTCACTTTTCGGAACACATAGGAAACACAGTAGAGTAGAAGAGTGCTCTTTTCTCAAAAGCAGAGTGTGTTTTTGTAAGGTGTGCTAGCGTTTGTTTCCTAGTCTGAAATGGAGTTGAATCACATGCAGTTTCTGGTCCTATGTACAAGAGTTGTTTTCTGGTAAGAAAAGTCACTATTGCGCTCCCATTGCCCTTTACAAGTCAAATAGCACTCGCGTCTTTTCCCAGCAAGTACAGTGTATTGGACTGAATAGGAGTTACTGTTCTTGTCAGTTTTCTAAACAGAATTGAACTAGATATGGTCCGTGTGTGTAGGAAGCACAGTTCTTTTGTTCTGAGCAAGCTCACTGTTTGGACCCCATAGGAAACACAGTAGAGTAGAAGAGTGCTCTTTTCTCAAAAGCAGAGTGTGTTTCATGTAAGGCGAGCTAGCATTTGTTTCCCAGTCCTAAATGGAGTTGATCATATGCAGTTTCTGGTCCTACGATCAAGAGTTGTTTTCTAATAAGGAAAGTCACTATTGCGCTCCCATTGCCATACACAGGGCAAATAGCACTGGCGTCTGTTCCCAGCAAGTACAGTGTATCGGACTGAAGAGGAGCTACTGTTCTTGTCAGTTTCCTAAGCAGAGTTGAACTAGTTATGGCCCGTGTGTAGGAAGCACAGTTCTTTTGTTCTGAGCAAGCTCACTCTTCTGGCCCTATAGGAAACACAGTAGAGTGGAAGAGTGCTCTTTTCTCTAAAGCGGAGTGTGTTTCTTGTAAGGCGAGCTAGCGCTTGTTTCCCAGTCCTAAATGGAGTTGAATCACATGCAGTTTCTAGTCCTACGAGCAAGAGTTGTTTTCTGGTAAGAAGAGTCACTATTGCGCTCCCATTGCCATACATAGGACAAATAGCACTGGCGTCTGTTCCCAGAAAGTACAGTGTATTGGACTGAAGAAGATCTACTGTTCTTGTCAGGTTCCTAAGCAGAATTGAACTAGATATGGCCCGTGTGTGTAGGAAGCACAGTTTTTTTGTTCTGAGCAAGCTCACTTTTCGGAACACATAGGAAACACAGTAGAGTAGAAGAGTGCTCTTTTCTCAAAAGCAGAGTGTGTTTCTGTAAGGCGAGCTAGCGTTTGTTTCCTAGTCCTAAATGGAGTTGAATCACATGCAGTTTCTGGTCCTATGAACAAGAGTTGTTTTCTGGTAAGGAAAGTCACTATTGCGCTCCCATTGCCCTTTACAAGGCAAAGAGCACTCGCGTCTTTTCCCAGCAAGTACAGTGTATTGCACTGAATAGGAGCTACTGTTCTTGTCAGTTTACTAAGCAGAATTGAACTAGATATGGTCCGTGCGTGTAGGAAGCACAGTTCTTTTGTTCTGAGCAAGCTCACTGTTTGGACCCCATAGGAAACACAGTAGAGTAGAAGAGTGCTCTTTTCTCAAAAGCAGAGTGTGTTTCTTGGAAGTCGAGCTAGCATTTGTTTCCCAGTCCTAAATGGAGTTGAGTCACATGCAGTTTTTTGTCCTACGAGCAAGAGTTGTTTTCTGGTAAGACAAGTCACTATTGTGCTCCATTTGCCATACACAGTGCAAATAGCACTCGCGTCTATTCCCCGCAAGTACAGTGTATTGGACGGAAGAGGAGCTACTGTTCTTGTCAGTTTCCTAAGCAGAGTTGAACTAGATATGGCCCATGTGTAGGAAGCACAGTTCTTTTGTTCTCAGCAAACTCACTATTCTGGCCCTATAGGAAACACAGTAGAGTAGAAGAGTGCTCATTTCTCAAAAGCAGAGTGTGTTTCTTGGAAGTCGAGCTAGCATTTGTTTCCCAGTCCTAAATGGAGTTGAGTCACATGCAGTTTTTTGTCCTACGAGCAAGAGTTGTTTTCTGGTAAGACAAGTCACTATTGTGCTCCATTTGCCATACACAATGCAAATAGCACTCGCGTCTGTTCCCAGCAAGTACAGTGTATTGGACGGAAGAGGAGCTACTGTTCTTGTCAGTTTCCTAAGCAGAGTTGAACTAGATATGGCCCATGTGTAGGAAGCACAGTTCTTTTGTTCTGAGCAAGCTCACTATTCTGGCCCTATAGGAAACACAGTAGAGTAGAAGAGTGCTCTTTTCTCAAAAGCAGAGGGTGTTTCATGTAAGGCGAGCTAGCATTTGTTTCCCGGTCCTAAATGGAGTTGAACCTCATGAAGTTTCTGGTCTTACGAGCAAGAGTTGTTTTCTGGTATGAAGAGTCACTATTGCGCTGCCATTGCCATACACAGGACAAACAGCACTGGTGTCTGTTCCCAGCAATTACAGTGTACTGGACTGAAGAGGATCTACTGTCCTTGTCAGGTTCCTAAGCAGAATTGAACTAGATATGGCCGTGTGTAGGAAGCACAGTTCTTTTGTTCTGAGCAAGCTCACTGTTCTGGCCCTATAGGAAACACAGTAGAGTAGAAGAGTGCTCTTTTCTCAAAAGCAGAGTGTGTTTCTTGTAAGGCGAGCTAGCGTTTGTTTCCCAGTCCTAAATGGAGTAGAGTCACATGCAGTTTTTTGTCCTACGAGCAAGAGTTGTTTTCTGGTAAGACGAGTCACTATTGTGCTCCAATTGCCATACACAGTGCAAATAGCACTCGCGTCTGTTCCCCGCAAATACAGTGTATTGGACGGAAGAGGAGCTACTGTTCTTGTCAGTTTCCTAAGCAGAGTTGAACTAGATATGGCCCGTGTGTGTAGGAAGCACAGTTCTTTTGTTCTGAGCAAGCTCACTGTTCGGACCCCATAGGAAACACAGTAGAGTAGAAGAGTGCTCTTTTCTCAAAAGCAGAGTGTGTTTCATGTAAGGCGAGCTAGCATTTGTTTCCCAGTCCTAAATGGAGTTGAATCACATGAAGTTTCTGGTCTTACGAGCAAGAGTTGTTTTCTGGTAAGGAAAGTCTCTATTGCGCTCCCATTGCCATACACAGTGCAAATAGCACTCGCTTCTGTTCCCAGCAAGTACAGTGTATCGGACTGAAGAGGAGCTACTGTTCTTGTCAGTTTCCTAAGCATAGTTGAACTAGATATGGCCCGTGTGTAGGAAGCACAGTTCTTTTGTTCTGAGCAAGCTCACTGTTCTGGCCCTATAGGAAACACAGTAGAGTAGAAGAGTGCTCTTTTCTCTAAAGCAGAGTGTGTTTCTTGTAAGGTGAGCTAGCTTTTGTTTCCCAACCTAAATGGAGTTGAATCACATGCAGTATCTGGTCCTACGAGCAAGAGCTTTTTTCTGGTAAGAAGAGTCACTATTGCGCAGCCATTGCCACACACAGGACTAATAGCACTGGCGTCTGTTCCCAGCAAGTACAGTGTATTGGACTGTAGAGGATCTACTGTTCTTGTCAGGTTCCTAAGCAGAATTGAACTAGATATGGCCGTGTGTGTAGGAAGCACAGTTCTTTTTTTCTGAGCAAGCTCACTTTTCGGAACACATAGGAAACACAGTAGAGTAGAAGAGTGCTCTTTTCTCAAAAGCAGAGTGTGTTTTTGTAAGGCGTGCTAGCGTTTGTTTTCTAGTCTGAAATGGAGTTGAATCACATGCAGTTTCTGGTCCTATGAACAAGAGTTGTTTTCTGGTAAGGAACGTCACTATTGCGCTCCCATTGCCCTTTACAAGTCAAATAGCACTCGCGTCTTTTCCCAGCAAGTACAGTGTATTGGACTGAATAGGAGTTACTGTTCTTGTCAGTTTTCTAAACAGAATTGAACTAGATATGGTCCGTGCGTGTAGGAAGCACAGTTCTTTTGTTCTGAGCAAGCTCACTATTCGGACACCATAGGAAACACAGTAGAGTAGAAGAGTGCTCTTTAATCTAAAGCAGAGTGTGTTTCTTGTAAGGCGAGCTAGCGTTTGTTTCCCAGTCCTAAATGGAGTTGAATCACATGCAGTTTCTGGTCCTAAGAGCAAGAGTTGTTTTCTGGTAAGGAAAGTCACTATTGTGCTCCCCTTGCCATACATAGTGCAAATAGCTCTCACGTCTGTTCCCAGCAAGTACAGTGTATCGGACTGAAGAGGAGCTACTGTTCTTGTCAGTTTCCTAAGCAGAGTTGAACTAGATATGGCCCGCGTGTGTAGGAAGCACAGTTCTTTTGTTCTGAGCAAGCTCACTGTTTGGACCCCATAGGAAACACAGTAGAGTAGAAGAGTGCTCTTTTCTCTAAAGCAGAATGTGTTTCTTATAAGGCGAGCTAGCGTTTGTTTCCCAGTCCTAAATGGAGTGGAATCACATGCAGTTTCTGGTCCTACGAGCAGGATTTGTTTACTGGTAAGACAAGTCTCTATTGTGCTCCAATGCCATACACAGTACAAATAGCACTCGCGTCTGCTCCCCGCAAGAACAGTGTATTGGACTGAAGAGGAGCTACTGTTCTTGTTGGTTTCCTAAGCAGAGTTGAACTAGATATGGCCCGTGTGTGTAGGAAGCACAGTTCTTTTGTTCTGAGCAAGCTCAATCTTCGGACCGGATAGGTAACACAATAGAGTAGAAGAGTGCTCTTTTCTCAAATGCAGAGTGTGTTTCATGTAAGGCGAGCTAGCATTTGTTTCCCAGTCCTAAATGGAGTTGAATCACATGCAGTATCTGGTCCTACGAGCAAGAGTTGTTTTCTGGTAAGAAGAGTCACTATTGCGTTGCCATTGCCATACACAGGACTAATAGCACTGGCGTCTGTTCCCAGCAAGTACAGTGTATTGGACTGTAGAGGATCTACTGTTCTTGTCAGGTTCCTAAGCAGAATTGAACTAGATATGGCCGTGTGTAGGAAGCACAGTTCTTTTGTTCTGAGCAAGCTCACTTTTCGGAACACATAGGAAACACAGTAGAGTAGAAGAGTGCTCTTTTCTCAAAAGCAGAGTGTGTTTTTTTAAGGCGAGCTAGCGTTTGTTTCCTAGTCCTAAATGGAGTTGAATCACATGCAGTTTCTGGTCCTATGAACAAAAGTTGTTTTCTGGTAAGGAAAGTCACTATTGCGTTCCCATTGCCCTTTACAAGTCAAATAGCACTCACATCTTCTCCCAGCAAGTACAGTGTATTGGACTGAATAGGAGTTACTGTTCTTGTCAGTTTTCTAAGCAGAATTGAACTAGATATGGTCCGTGCGTGTAGGAAGCACAGTTCTTTTGTTCTGAGCAAGCTCACTGTTTGGACCCCATAGGAAACACAGTAGAGTAGAAGAGTGCTCTTTTCTCAAAAGCAGAGTGTGTTTCATGTAAGGCGAGCTAGCATTTGTTTCCCAGTCCTAAATGGAGTTGATCATATGCAGTTTCTGGTCCTACGATCAAGAGTTGTTTTCTAATAAGGAAAGTCACTATTGAGTTCCCATTGCCATACACAGTGCAAATAGCACTCGCGTCTGTTCCCAGCAAGTACAGTGTATCAGACTGAAGAGGAGCTACTGTTCTTGTCAGTTTCCTAAGCAGAGTTGAACTAGTTATGGCCCGTGTGTAGGAAGCACAGTTCTTTTGTTCTGAGCAAGCTCACTCTTCTGACCCTATAGGAAACACAGTAGAGTGGAAGAGTGCTGTTTTCTCTAAAGCAGAGTGTGTTTCTTGTAAGGCGAGCTAGCGTTTGTTTCCCAGTCCTAAATGGAGTTGAATCACACGCAGTTTCTGGTCCTAAGAGCAAGAGTTGTTTTCTGGTAAGGAAAGTCACTATTGCGCTCCCCTTGCCATACATAGTGCAAATAGCTCTCACGTCTGTTCCCAGCAAGTACAGTGTATCGGACTGAAGAGGAGCTACTGTTCTTGTCAGTTTCCTAAGCAGAGTTGAACTAGATATGGCCTGCATGTGTAGGAAGCACAGTTCTTTTGTTCTGAGCAAGCTCACTGTTTGGACCCCATAGGAAACACAGTAGAGTAGAAGAGTGCTCTTTTCTCTAAAGCAGAATGTGTTTCTTGTAAGGCAAGCTAGCGTTTGTTTCCCAGTCCTAAATGGAGTTGAATCACATGCAGTTTCTGGTCCTATGAGAAAGAGTTGTTTTCTCGTAAGGAAAGTCACTATTGCACTCCCATTGCCATACACAGTGCAAATAGCCCTCCCGTCTGTTCCCAGAAAGTACAGTGTATTGGACTGAAAAGGAGCTACTGTTCTTCTCAGTTTCCTAAGCAGAGTTGAACTAGATATGGCCCGTGTGTGTAGGAAGCACAGTTCTTTTGTTCTGAGCAAGCTCACTGTTCGGACACGATAGGAAACACAATAGAGTAGAAGAGTGCTCTTTTCTCAAATGCAGAGTGTGTTTCATGTAAGGCGAACTAGCATTTGTTTCCCAGTCCTAAATGGAGTTGAATCACATGCAGTTTCTGGTCCTACGAGCAAGAGTTGTTTTCTGGTAAGAAGAGTTACTATTGCGCTGCCATTGCCATACACAGGACTAATAGCACTGGCATCTGTTCCCAGCAAGTACAGTGTATTGGACTGAAGAGGATCTACTGTTCTTCTCAGGTTCCTAAGCAGAATTGAACTAGATATGGCCGTGTGTGTAGGAAGCACAGTTCTTTTGTTCTGAGCATGCTCACTTTTCGGAACACATAGGAAACACAGTAGAGTAGAAGAGTGCTCTTTTCTCAAAAGCAGAGTGTGTTTTTGTAAGGCGAGCTAGCGTTTGTTTCCTAGTCCTAAATGGAGTTGAATCACATGCAGTTTCTGGTCCTATGAACAAGAGTTGTTTTCTGGTAAGAAAAGTCACTATTGCGCTCCCATTGCCCTTTACAAGTCAAATAGCACTCGCGTCTTTTCCCAGCAAGTACAGTGTATTGGACTGAATAGGAGTTACTGTTCTTGTCAGTTTTCTAAACAGAATTGAACTAGATATGGTCCGTGTGTGTAGGAAGCACAGTTCTTTTGTTCTGAGCAAGCTCACTGTTTGGACCCCATAGGAAACACAGTAGAGTAGAAGAGTGCTCTTTTCTCAAAAGCAGAGTGTGTTTCATGTAAGGCGAGCTAGCATTTGTTTCCCAGTCCTAAATGGAGTTGATCATATGCAGTTTCTGGTCCTACGATCAAGAGTTGTTTTCTAATAAGGAAAGTCACCATTGCGCTCCCATTGCCATACAGGGCAAATAGCACTGGCGTCTGTTCCCAGCAAGTACAGTGTATCGGACTGAAGAGGAGCTACTGTTCTTGTCAGTTTCCTAAGCAGAGTTGAACTAGTTATGGCCCGTGTGTAGGAAGCACAGTTCTTTTGTTCTGAGCAAGCTCACTCTTCTGGCCCTATAGGAAACACAGTAGAGTGGAAGAGTGCTCTTTTCTCTAAAGCGGAGTGTGTTTCTTGTAAGGCGAGCTAGCGCTTGTTTCCCAGTCCTAAATGGAGTTGAATCACATGCAGTTTCTAGTCCTACGAGCAAGAGTTGTTTTCTGGTAAGAAGAGTCACTATTGCGCTCCCATTGCCATACATAGGACAAATAGCACTGGCGTCTGTTCCCAGAAAGTACAGTGTATTGGACTGAAGAGGATCTACTGTTCTTGTCAGGTTCCTAAGCAGAATTGAACTAGATATGGCCCGTGTGTGTAGGAAGCACAGTTTTTTTGTTCTGAGCAAGCTCACTTTTCGGAACACATAGGAAACACAGTAGAGTAGAAGAGTGCTCTTTAATCTAAAGCAGAGTGTGTTTCTGTAAGGCGAGCTAGCGTTTGTTTCCCAGTCCTAAATGGAGTTGAATCACATGCAGTTTCTGGTCCTATGAACAAGAGTTGTTTTCTGGTAAGGAAAGTCACTATTGTGCTCCCATTGCCCTTTACAAGGCAAAGAGCACTCGCGTCTTTTCCCAGCAAGTACAGTGTATCGCACTGAAGAGGAGCTACTGTTCTTGTCAGTTTACTAAGCAGAATTGAACTAGATATGGTCCGCGCGTGTAGGAAGCACAGTTCTTTTGTTCTGAGCAAGCTCACTGTTTGGACCCCATAGGAAACACAGTAGAGTAGAAGAGTGCTCTTTTCTCTAAAGCAGAATGTGTTTCTTAGAAGGCGAGCTAGCGTTTGTTTCCCAGTCCTAAATGGAGTGGAATCACATGCAGTTTCTGGTCCTACGAGCAGGATTTGTTTACTGGTAAGACAAGTCTCTATTGTGCTCCAATGCCATACACAGTACAAATAGCACTCGCGTCTGCTCCCCGCAAGTACAGTGTATTGGACTGAAGAGGAGCTACTGTTCTTGTTGGTTTCCTAAGCAGAGTTGAACTAGATATGGCCCGTGTGTGTAGGAAGCACAGTTCTTTTGTTCTGAGCAAGCTCAATCTTCGGACCGGATAGGTAACACAATAGAGTAGAAGAGTGCTCTTTTCTCAAATGCAGAGTGTGTTTCATGTAAGGCGAGCTAGCATTTGTTTCCCAGTCCTAAATGGAGTTGAATCACATGCAGTATCTGGTCCTACGAGCAAGAGTTGTTTTCTGGTAAGAAGAGTCACTATTGCGTTGCCATTGCCATACACAGGACTAATAGCACTGGCGTCTGTTCCCAGCAAGTACAGTGTATTGGACTGTAGAGGATCTACTGTTCTTGTCAGGTTCCTAAGCAGAATTGAACTAGATATGGCCGTGTGTAGGAAGCACAGTTCTTTTGTTCTGAGCAAGCTCACTTTTCGGAACACATAGGAAACACAGTAGAGTAGAAGAGTGCTCTTTTCTCAAAAGCAGAGTGTGTTTTTGTAAGGCGAGCTAGCGTTTGTTTCCTAGTCCTAAATGGAGTTGAATCACATGCAGTTTCTGGTCCTATGAACAAAAGTTGTTTTCTGGTAAGGAAAGTCACTATTGCGTTCCCATTGCCCTTTACAAGTCAAATAGCACTCACATCTTCTCCCAGCAAGTACAGTGTATTGGACTGAATAGGAGTTACTGTTCTTGTCAGTTTTCTAAGCAGAATTGAACTAGATATGGTCCGTGCGTGTAGGAAGCACAGTTCTTTTGTTCTGAGCAAGCTCACTGTTTGGACCCCATAGGAAACACAGTAGAGTAGAAGAGTGCTCTTTTCTCAAAAGCAGAGTGTGTTTCATGTAAGGCGAGCTAGCATTTGTTTCCCAGTCCTAAATGGAGTTGATCATATGCAGTTTCTGGTCCTACGATCAAGAGTTGTTTTCTAATAAGGAAAGTCACTATTGAGTTCCCATTGCCATACACAGTGCAAATAGCACTCGCGTCTGTTCCCAGCAAGTACAGTGTATCAGACTGAAGAGGAGCTACTGTTCTTGTCAGTTTCCTAAGCAGAGTTGAACTAGTTATGGCCCGTGTGTAGGAAGCACAGTTCTTTTGTTCTGAGCAAGCTCACTCTTCTGACCCTATAGGAAACACAGTAGAGTGGAAGAGTGCTGTTTTCTCTAAAGCAGAGTGTGTTTCTTGTAAGGCGAGCTAGCGTTTGTTTCCCAGTCCTAAATGGAGTTGAATCACACGCAGTTTCTGGTCCTAAGAGCAAGAGTTGTTTTCTGGTAAGGAAAGTCACTATTGCGCTCCCCTTGCCATACATAGTGCAAATAGCTCTCACGTCTGTTCCCAGCAAGTACAGTGTATCGGACTGAAGAGGAGCTACTGTTCTTGTCAGTTTCCTAAGCAGAGTTGAACTAGATATGGCCTGCATGTGTAGGAAGCACAGTTCTTTTGTTCTGAGCAAGCTCACTGTTTGGACCCCATAGGAAACACAGTAGAGTAGAAGAGTGCTCTTTTCTCTAAAGCAGAATGTGTTTCTTGTAAGGCAAGCTAGCGTTTGTTTCCCAGTCCTAAATGGAGTTGAATCACATGCAGTTTCTTGTCCTATGAGAAAGAGTTGTTTTCTCGTAAGGAAAGTCACTATTGCACTCCCATTGCCATACACAGTGCAAATAGCCCTCCCGTCTGTTCCCAGAAAGTACAGTGTATTGGACTGAAAAGGAGCTACTGTTCTTCTCAGTTTCCTAAGCAGAGTTGAACTAGATATGGCCCGTGTGTGTAGGAAGCACAGTTCTTTTGTTCTGAGCAAGCTCACTGTTCGGACACGATAGGAAACACAATAGAGTAGAAGAGTGCTCTTTTCTCAAATGCAGAGTGTGTTTCATGTAAGGCGAACTAGCATTTGTTTCCCAGTCCTAAATGGAGTTGAATCACATGCAGTTTCTGGTCCTACGAGCAAGAGTTGTTTTCTGGTAAGAAGAGTTACTATTGCGCTGCCATTGCCATACACAGGACTAATAGCACTGGCATCTGTTCCCAGCAAGTACAGTGTATTGGACTGAAGAGGATCTACTGTTCTTCTCAGGTTCCTAAGCAGAATTGAACTAGATATGGCCGTGTGTGTAGGAAGCACAGTTCTTTTGTTCTGAGCATGCTCACTTTTCGGAACACATAGGAAACACAGTAGAGTAGAAGAGTGCTCTTTTCTCAAAAGCAGAGTGTGTTTTTGTAAGGCGAGCTAGCATTTGTTTCCTAGTCCTAAATGGAGTTGAATCACATGCAGTTTCTGGTCCTATGAACAAGAGTTGTTTTCTTTTAAGGAAAGTCACTATTGCGCTCCCATTGCCCTTTACAAGGCAAATAGCACTCGCGTCTTTTCCCAGCAAGTACAGTGTATTGGACTGAATAGGAGCTACTGTTCTTGTCAGTTTACTAAGCAGAATTGAACTAGATATGGTCCATGCGTGTAGGAAGCACAGTTCTTTTGTTCTGAGCAAGCTCACCGTTTGGACCCCATAGGAAACACAGTAGAGTAGAAGAGTGCTCTTTTCTCAAAAGCAGAGTGTGTTTCATGTAAGGCTGGCTAGCATTTGTTTCCCAGTCCTAAATGGAGTTGATCATATGCAGTTTCTGGTCCTACGATCAAGAATTTTTTTCTGGTAAGGAAAGTCACAATTGCGCTCCAATTGCCATACACAGTGCAAATAGCACTCGCGTCTGTTCCCAGCAAGTACAGTGTATTGGACTGAAGAGGATCTACTGTTCTTGTCAGGTTCCTAAGCAGAATTGGACTAGATATGGCCGTGTGTGTAGGAAGCACAGTTCTTTTGTTCTGAGCAAGCTCACTGTTCGGACACCATAGGAAACACAGTAGAGTAGAAGAGTGCTCTTTTCTCAAAAGCAGAGTGTGTTTCTTGTAAGGCGAGCTAGCGTTTGTTTCCCAGTCCTAAATGGAGTGGAATCACATGCAGTTTCTGGTCCTACGAGCAGGATTTGTTTTCTGATAAGACAAGTCACTATTGTGCTCCAATGCCATACACAGTGCAAATAGCACTCGCGTCTGTTCCCCGCAAGTACAGTGTATTGGACTGAAGAGGAGCTACTGTTCTTGTTGGTTTCCTAAGCAGAGTTGAACTAGATATGGCCCGTGTGTGTAGGAAGCACAGTTCTTTTGTTTTGAGCAAGCTCACTCTTCAGACCCGATAGGAAACACAATAGAGTAGAAGAGTGCTCTTTTCTCAAATGCAGATTGTGTTTCATGTAAGGCAAGCTAGCATTTGTTTCCCAGTCCTAAATGGAGTTGAATCACATGCAGTATCTGATCCTACGAGCAAGAGTTGTTTTCTGGTAAGAAGAGTCACTATTGCGCTGCCATTGCCATACACAGGACTAATAGCACTGGCGTCTGTTCCCAGCAAGTACAGTGTATTGGACTGTAGAGGATCTACTGTTCTTGTCAGGTTCCTAAGCAGAATTGAACTAGATATGGCCGTGTGTGTAGGAAGTACAGTTCTTTTGTTCTGAGCAAGCTCACTTTTCGGAACACATAGGAAACACAGTAGAGTAGAAGAGTGCTCTTTTCTCAAAAGCAGAGTGTGTTTTTGTAAGGCGTGCTAGCGTTTGTTTCCTAGTCTGAAATGGAGTTGAATCACATGCAGTTTCTGGTCCTATGAACAAGAGTTGTTTTCTGGTAAGGAAAGTCACTATTGCGCTCCCATTGCCCTTTACAAGTCAAATAGCACTCGCGTCTTTTCCCAGCAAGTACAGTGTATTGGACTGAATAGGAGTTACTGTTCTTGTCAGTTTTCTAAACAGAATTGAACTAGATATGGTCCGTGTGTGTAGGAGGCACAGTTCTTTTGTTCTGAGCAAGCTCACTGTTTGGACCCCATAGGAAACACAGTAGAGTAGAAGAGTGCTCTTTTCTCAAAAGCAGAGTGTGTTTCATGTAAGGCGAGCTAGCATTTGTTTCCCAGTCCTAAATGGAGTTGATCATATGCAGTTTCTGGTCCTACGATCAATTGTTGTTTTCTAATAAGGAAAGTCACTATTGCGCTCCCATTGCCATACACAGGGCAAATAGCACTGGCGTCTGTTCCCAGCAAGTACAGTGTATCGGACTGAAGAGGAGCTACTGTTCTTGTCAGTTTCCTAAGCAGAGTTGAACTAGTTATGGCCCGTGTGTAGGAAGCACAGTTCTTTTGTTCTGAGCAAGCTCACTCTTCTGGCCCTATAGGAAACACAGTAGAGTGGAAGAGTGCTCTTTTCTCTAAAGCGGAGTGTGTTTCTTGTAAGGCGAGCTAGCGTTTGTTTCCCAGTCCTAAATTTAGTTGAATCACATGCAGTTTCTAGTCCTACGAGCAAGAGTTGTTTTCTGGTAAGAAGAGTCACTATTGCGCTCCCATTGCCATACATAGGACAAATAGCACTGGCGTCTGTTCCCAGAAAGTACAGTGTATTGGACTGAAGAGGATCTACTGTTCTTGTCAGGTTCCTAAGCAGAATTGAACTAGATATGGCCCGTGTGTGTAGGAAGCACAGTTTTTTTTGTTCTGAGCAAGCTCACTTTTCGGAACACATAGGAAACACAGTAGAGTAGAAGAGTGCTCTTTTCTCAAAAGCAGAGTGTGTTTCTGTAAGGCGAGCTAGCGTTTGTTTCCTAGTCCTAAATGGAGTTGAATCACATGCAGTTTCTGGTCCTAAGAACAAGAGTTGTTTTCTGGTAAGGAAAGTCACTATTGCGCTCCCATTGCCCTTTACAAGGCAAAGAGCACTCGCGTCTTTTCCCAGCAAGTACAGTGTATTGCACTGAATAGGAGCTACTGTTCTTGTCAGTTTACTAAGCAGAATTGAACTAGATATGGTCCGTGCGTGTAGGAAGCACAGTTCTTTTGTTCTGAGCAAGCTCACTGTTTGGACCCCATAGGAAACACAGTAGAGTAGAAGAGTGCTCTTTTCTCAAAAGCAGAGTGTGTTTCTTGGAAGTCGAGCTAGCATTTGTTTCCCAGTCCTAAATGGAGTTGAGTCACATGCAGTTTTTTGTCCTACGAGCAAGAGTTGTTTTCTGGTAAGACAAGTCACTATTGTGCTCCATTTGCCATACACAATGCAAATAGCACTCGCGTCTGTTCCCCGCAAGTACAGTGTATTGGACGGAAGAGGAGCTACTGTTCTTGTCAGTTTCCTAAGCAGAGTTGAACTAGATATGGCCCATGTGTAGGAAGCACAGTTCTTTTGTTCTCAGCAAGCTCACTATTCTGGCCCAATAGGAAACACAGTAGAGTAGAAGAGTGCTCTTTTCTCAAAAGCAGAGGGTGTTTCATGTAAGGCGAGCTAGCATTTGTTTCCCGGTCCTAAATGGAGTTGAACCACATGAAGTTTCTGGTCTTACAAGCAAGAGTTGTTTTCTGGTAAGAAGAGTCACTATTGCGCTGCCGTTGCCATACACAGACAAATAGCCCTGGCGTCTCTTTCCAGCAAGTACAGTGTATTGGACTGAAGAGGATCTACTGTTCTTGTCAGGTTCCTAAGCAGACTTGAACTAGATATGGCCGTGTGTGTAGGAAGCACAGTTTTTTTGTTCTGAGCAAGCTCACTTTTCGGAACACCTAGGAAACACAGTAGAGTAGAAGAGTGCTCTTTTCTCAAAAGCAGAGTGTGCTTCTTGAAAAGCGAGCTAGAGTTTGTTTCCCAGTCCTAAAAGGAGTTGAATCACATGCAGTTTCTGGTCCTATGAGCAAGAGTTGTTTTCTGGTAAGAAGAGTCACGATTTCGCTGCCTTTGCCATACACAGGACAAATAGCACTGGCGTCTGTTCCAAGCAAGTATAGTGTATTGGACTGAAGAGGATCTACTGTTCTTGTCAGGTTCCTAAGCAGACTTGAACTAGATATGGCCTTGTGTGTAGGAAGCACAGTTCTTTTGTTCTGAGCAAGCTCACTGTTCGGACACCATAGGAAACACAGTAGAGTAGAAGAGTGCTCTTTTCTCAAAAGCAGAGTGTGTTTCTTGTAAGGCGAGCTTGCGTTTGTTTCCCAGTCCTAAATGGAGTTGAATCACATGCAGTTTCTGGTCTTACGAACAAGAGTTGTTTTCTCGTAAGGAAAGTCACTATTGCGCTCCCATTGACATACACAGTGCAAATAGCACTCCTGTCTGTTCCCAGCAAGTACAGTGTATCGGACTGAAGAGGAGCTACTGTTCTTGTCAGTTTCCTAAGCAGAGTTGAACTAGATATGGCCCATGTGTAGGAAGCACAGCTCTTTTGTTCTGAGCAAGCTCACTATTCTGGCACTATAGGAAACACAGTAGAGTAAAAGAGTGCTCTTTTCTCTAAAGCAGAGTGTGTTTCTTGTAAGGTGAGCTAGCTTTTGTTTCCCAGTCCTAAATGGAGTTGAATCACATGCAGTTTCTGGTCCTACAAGCAAGAGTTGTTTTCTGGTAAGAAGAGTCACTATTGCGCTGCCATTGCCATACAAAGGACAAATAGCACTGGCGTCTGTTCCCAGCGAGTACAGTGTATTGGACTGAAGAGGATCTACTGTTCTTGTCAGGTTCCTAAGCAGAATTGAACTAGATATGGCCGTGTGTGTAAAAATCACAGTTCTTTTGTTCTGAGCAAGCTCACTGTTCGGACCCCATAGGAAACACAGTAGAGTAGAAGAGTGCTCTTTTCTCAAAAGCAGAGTGTGTTTCTTGTAAGTCGAGCTAGCGTTTGATTCCCAGTCCTAAATGGAGTTGAGTCACATGCACTTTTTTGTCCTACGAGCAAGAGTTGTTTTCTGGTAAGACGAGGCACTATTGTGCTCCAATGCCATACACTGTGCAAATAGCACTCGCGTCTGTTCACCGCAAGTACAGTGTATCGGACTGAAGAGGAGCTACTGTTCTTGTTTGTTTCCTAAGCAGAGTTGAACCAGATATGGCTCGTGTGTGTAGAAAGCACAGTTCTTTTGATCTGAGCAAGCTCACTGTTCGGACTCCATAGGAAACACAGTAGTGTAGAAGAGTGCTCTTTTCTCAAAAGAAGAGTGTGTTTCTTGTAAGGCGAGCTAGCATTTGTTTCCCAGTGCTAAATGGAGTTGAATCACATGCAGTTTCTGGTCCTACGAGCAAGAGTTGTTTTCTGGTAAGGAAAGCCACTATTGCGCTCCCATTGCCATATTCAGTGCAAATAGCACTCGCGTCTGTTCCCAGCAAGTACAGTGTATCGGACTGAAGAGGAGCTACTGTTCTTGTCAGTTTCCTTAGCAGAGTTGAACTAGTTATGGCCCGTGTGCAGGAAGCACAGTTCTAATGTTCTGAGCAAGTTCATTCTTCTGGCTCTATAGGAAACACAGTAGAGTAGAAGAGTGCTCTTTTCTCAAAAGCAGAGTGTGTTTCTTGGAAGTCGAGCTAGCGTTTGTTTCCTAGTCCTAAATGGAGTTGAGTCACATGCAGTTTTTTGTCCTACGAGCAAGAGTTGTTTTCTGGTAAGACAAGTCACTATTGTGCTCCAATTGCCATACACAATGCAAATAGCTCTCGCGTCTGTTCCCTGCAAGTACAGTGTATTGGAAGGAAAAGGGGCTATTGTTCTTGTCAGTTTCCTAAGCAGAGTTGAACTAGATATGGCCCATGTGTGTAGGAAGCACAGTTCTTTTGTTCTGAGCTAGCTCACTGTTCGGAACCCATAGGAAACACAGTAGAGTAGAAGAGTGCTCTTTTCTCAAAAGCAGAGTGTGTTTCATGTAAGGCGAGCTAGCACTTGTTTCCCAGTCATAAATGGAGTTGAATCTCATGCAGTTTCTGGTCTTAAGAGCAAGAGTTGGTTTCTGGTAAGGAAAGTCACTATTGCGCTCCCATTGACATACACAGTGCAAATAGCACTCGCGTCTGTTCCCAGCAAGTACAGTGTATCCTACTGAAGAGGAGCTACTGTTCTTGTCAGTTTCCTAAGCAGAGTTGAACTAGATATGGCCCTTGTGTAGGAAGCTCAGTTCTTTTGTTCTGAGCAAGCTCACTGTTCGGACCCCATAGGAAACACAGTAGAGTAGAAGAGTGCTCTTTTCTCAAAAGCAGAGTTTGTATCTTGTAAGTCGAGCTAGCATTTGTTTCCCAGTCCTCAATGGAGTTGAGTCACATGCAGTTTTTTGTCCTACGAGCAAGAGTTGTTTTCTGGTAAGACGAGTCACTATTGTGCTCCAATGCCATACACAGTGCAAATAGCACTCGCATCTGTTCCCCGCAAGTACAGTGTATTGGACTATAGAGGATCTACTGTTCTTGTCTGGTTCCTAAGCAGAATTGAACTAGATATGGCCGTGTGTGTAGGAAGCAAAGTTCTTTTGTTCAGAGCAAGCTCACTGTTCGGACCCCATAGGATACACAGTAGAGTATAAGAGTGCTCTTTTCTCAAAAGCAGAGTGTGTTTTTTGTAAGTCGAGCTAGCGTTTGTTTCCCAGTCCTAAATGGAGTTGAGTCACATGCATTTTTTTGTCCTATGAGCAAGAGTTGTTTTCTGGTAAGAAGAGTCACTATTGTGCTCCAATGCCATACACTGTGCAAATAGCACTCGCGTCTGTTCCCCGCAAGTATAGTGTATTGGACTGAAGAGGAGCTACAGTTCTTGTCAGTTTCCTAAGCAGAGTTGAACTAGGTATGGCCCGTGTGTAGGAAGCACAGTTCTTTTGTTCTGAGCAAGCTCACTCTTCTGGCCCTATAGGAAACACAATAGAATAGAAGAGTGCTCTTTTCCCTAAAGCAGAGTGTGTTTCTTGTAAGGCGAGCTAGTGTTTGTTTCCCAGTCCTAAATGGAGTTGAGTCACATGCAGTTTCTTGTCCCACGAGCAAGAGTTGTTTTCTGGTAAGTCGAGTCACTATTGTGCTCCAATGCCATAAACAGTGCAAATAGCACTCTATTCTGTTCCCCGCAAGTACAGTGTATCGGACTGAAGAGGAGCTACTGTTCTTGTTTGTTTCCTAAGCAGAGTTGAACTAGATATGGCCCGTGTGTGTAGAAAGCACAGTTCTTTTGTTCTGAGCAAGCTCACTGTTCGGACACCATAGGAAACACAGTAGAGTAGAAGAGTGCTCTTTTCTCAAAAGCAGAGTGTGTTTCTTGTAAGGCGAGCTCGCATTTGTTTCCCAGTCCTAAATGGAGTTGAATCACATGCAGTTTCTGGTCCTACGAGCAAGAGTTGTTTTCTGGTAAGGAATGTCACTATTGCGCTCCCATTGCCGTACACAGTGCAAATAGCACTCGAGTCTGTTCACAGCAAGTACAGTGTATCGGACTGAAGAGGAGCTACTGTTCTTGTCAGTTTCCTAAGCAGAGTTCAACTAGTTATGGCCCGTGTGTGGGAAGCACAGTTCTTTTGTTCTGAGCAAGCTCACTGTTCTGGCCCTATAGGAAACACAATAGAGTAGAAGAGTGCTATTTTCCCTAAAGCAGAGTGTGTTTCTTGTAAGGCGAGCTAGCGTTTGTTTCCCAGTCCTAAATGGAGTTGAATCACATGCAGTTTCTAGTCCTACGAGCAAGAGATGTTTTCTGGTAAGACGAGTCACTATTGTGCTCCAATGCCAAACACAGTGCAAATAGCACTCGCGTCTGTTCCCGCAAGTACAGTGTATCGGACTGAAGAGGAGCTACTGTTCTTGTTTGTTTCCTAAGCAGAATTGAACTAGATATGGCCCGTGTGTGTAGAAAGCACAGTTCTTTTGTTCTGAGCAAGCTCACTGTTCGAACCCCACAGGAAACACAGTACAGTAGAAGAGTGCTCTTTTCTCAATAGCAGAGTGTGTTTCTTGTAAGTCGAGCTAGCGTTTGTTTCCCAGTCCTAAATGGAGTTGAATCACATGCAGTTTCTGGTCCTACGAGCAAGAGTTGTTTTCTGGTAAGGAAAGTCACTATTGCGCTCCCATTGCCATACACAGTGCAAATAGCACTCGAGTTTGTTCCCAGCAAGTACAGTGTATTGTACAGAAGAGGATCTACTGTTCTTGTCAGGTTCCTAAGCAGAATTGAACTAGATATGGCCGTGTGTGTAGGAAGCACAGTCTTAATGTTCTGAGCAAGTTCAATCTTCTGGCTCTATAGGAAACACAGTAGAGTAGAAGAATGCTCTTTTCTCAAAAGCAGAGTGTGTTTCTCGGAAGTCGAGCTAGCGTTTGTTTCCTGGTCCTAAATGGAGTTGAGTCACATGCACTTTTTTGTCCTACGAGCAAGAGTTGTTTTCTGGTAAGACAAGTCACTATTGTGCTCCAATTGCCATACACAGTGCAAATAGCAATCGCGTCTATTCCCTGCAAGTACAGTGTATTGGAAGGAAGAGGAGCTATTGTTCTTGTCAGTTTCCTAAGCAGAGTTGAACTAGATATGGCCCATGTGTGTAGGAAGCACAGTTCTTTTGTTCTGAGCAAGCTCACTGTTCGGACCCCATAGGAAACACAGTACAGTAGAAGAGTGCTCTTTTCTCTAAAGCAGAGTGTGTTTCTTGTAAGGTGAGCCAGCTTTTGTTTCCCAGTCTAAATGGAGTTGAATCACATGCAGTTTCTGGTCCTACAAGCAAGAGTTTTTTCTGGTAAGAAGAGTCACTATTGCGCTGCCATTGCCATACACAGGACAAATAGCACTGGCGTCTGTTCACAGCAAGTACAGTGTATTGGACTATAGAGGATCTACTGTTCTTGTCAGGTTCCTAAGAAGAATTGAACTAGATATGGCTGTGTGTGTAGGAAGCACAATTCTTTTGTTCTGAGCAAGCTCACTGTTTGGACCCCATAGGAAACACAGTAGAGTAGAAGAGTGCTCTTTTCTCTAAAGCAGAGTGTGTTTCTTGTAAGGCGAGCTACCGTTTGTTTACCAGTCCTAAATGGAGTTGAATCACATGCAGTTTCTGGTCCTAAGAGAAAGAGTTGTTTTCTGGTAAGGAAAGTCACTATTGCGTTCCCCTTCCCATACATAGTGCCAATAGCTCTCACGTCTGTTCCCAGCAAGTACAGGGTATCGGACTGAAGAGGAGCTACTGTTCTTGTCAGTTTCCTAATCAGAGTTGAACTAGATATGGCCCGTGTGTGTAGGAAGCACAGTTCTTTTGTTCTGAGCAAGCTCACTGTTTGGACCCCATAGGAAACACAGTAGAGTAGAAGTGTGCTCTTTTCTCTAAAGCAGAGTGTGTTTCTTGTAAGGCGAGCTAGCGTTTGTTTCCCAGTCCTAATTGGAGTGGAATCACATGCAGTTTCTGGTCCTACGAGCAAGAGTTGTTTTCTGGTAAGGAAAGTCACTATTGCGCTCCCATTGACATACACAGTGCAAATAGCCCTCCCGTCTGTTCCCAACAATTACAGAGTATTGGACTGAAAAGGAGCTACTGTTCTTCTCAGTTTCCTAAGCAGAGTTGAACTAGATGTGGTCCGTGTGTGTAGGAAGTACAGTTCTTTTTTTCTGAGCAAGCTCACTGTTCTGGCCCTGTAGGAAACACAGTAGAGTAGAAGAGTGCTCTTTTCTCAAAAGCAGAGTGTGTTTCTTGTAAAGCGAGCTAGAGTTTGTTTCCTAGTCCTAAATGGAGTGGAATCACATGAGTTTCTGGTCCTACGAGCAAGAGTTGTTTTCTGGTAAGAAGAGTCACTATTGCGCTGCCATTGCCGTACACAGGATAAATAGCACTGTCGTCTGTTCCCAGCAAGTACAGTGTATTAGACTGAAGAGGATCTACTGTTCTTGTCAGGTTCCTAAGCAGACTTGAACTAGATATTGCCATGTGTGTAGGAAGCACAGTTTTTTTGTTCTGAGCAAGCTCACTTTTCGGGACACATAGGAAACATAGTAGAGTAGAAGAGTGCTCTTTTCTCAAAAGCAGAGTGCGTTTCTTGGAAGTTGAGCTAGCGTTTGTTTCCCAGTCCTAAATGGAGTTGAGTCACATGAAGTTTTTTGTCCTAGGAGCAAGAGTTGTTTTCTGGTAAGACAAGTCACTATTGTGCTCCAATGCCATACACAGTGCAAATAGCACTCGCGTCTGTTCCCCGCAAGTACAGTGTATTGGAGTGAAGAGGAGCTACTGTTCTTGTTTGTTTCCTAAGCAGAGGTGAACTAGATATGGCCCGTGTGTGGAGAAAGCACAGTTCTTTGTTCTGAGCAAGCTCACTGTTTGGACCCCATAGGAAACACAGTAGAGTAGAAGAGTGCTCTTTTCTCTAAAGCAGAGTGTGTTTCTTGTAAGGCGAGCTATCGTTTGTTTACCAGTCCTAAATGGAGTTGAATCACATGCAGTTTCTGGTCCTAAGAGCAAGAGTTGTTTTCTGGTAAGGAAAGTCACTATTGCGCTACCATTGCAATACACAGTGCAAATAGCACTCGCGTCTGTTCCCAGCAAGTACAGTGTATCGGACTGAAGAGGAGCTACTGTTCTTGTCAGTTTCCTAAGCAGAGTTGAACTAGATATGGCCCGTGTGTAGGAAGCACAGTTCTTTTGTTCTGAGCAAGCTCACTGTTCTGGCCCTATAGGAAACACAATAGAGTAGAACAGTGCTCTTTTCCCTAAAGCAGAGTGTGTTTCTTGTAAGGCGAGCTATCGTTTGTTTCCCAGTCCTAAATGGAGATGAATCACATGCAGTTTCTAGTCCTACGAGCAAGAGTTGTTTTATGATAAGAAGAGTCACTATTGCACTGCCATTGCCATACACAGGACAAATAGCACTGGCGTCTGTTCCCAGCAAGTACAGTGTATTGTACAGAGGAGGATCTACTGTTCTTGTCAGGTTCCTAAGCAGAATTGAACTAGATATGGCCATGTGTGTAGGAAGCACAGTCTTAATGTTCTGAGCAAGTTCAATCTTCTGGCTCTATAGGAAACACAGTAGAGTAAAAGAGTGCTCTTTTCTCAAAAGCAGAGTGTGTTTCTTGGAAGTCGAGCTAGTGTTTCTTTCCTGGTCCTAAATGGAGTTGAGTCACATGCACTTTTTTGTCCTACGAGCAAGAGTTTTTTTCTGGTAAGACAAGTCACTATTATGCTCCAATTGCCATACACAGTGCAAATAGCAATCGCGCCTGTTCCCTGCAAGTACAGTGTATTGGAAGGAAGAGGAGCTATTGTTCTTGTCAGTTTCCTAAGCAGAGTTGAACTAGATATGGCCCATTTGTGTAGGAAGCACAGTTCTTTTGTTCTGAGCAAGCTCACTGTTCGGACCCCATAGGAAACACAGTACAGTACAAGAGTGCTCTTTTCTCTAAAGCAGAGTGTGTTTCTTGTAAGGTGAGCCAGCTTTTGTTTCCCAGTCTAAATGGAGTTGAATCACATGCAGTTTCTGGTCCTACAAGCAAGAGTTTTTTCTGGTAAGAAGAGTCACTATTGCGCTGCCATTGCCATACACAGGACAAATAGCACTGGCGTCTGTTCCCAGCAAGTACAGTGTATTGGACTATAGAGGATCTACTGTTCTTGTCAGGTTCCTAAGCAGAATTGAACTAGATATGGCCGTGTGTGTAGGAAGCACAGTTCTTTTGTTCTGAGCAAGCTCACTGTTCGGACCACATAGGATACACAGTAGAGTATAAGAGTGCTCTTTTCTCAAAAGCAGAGTGTGTTTTTTGTAAGTCGAGCTAGCGTTTGTTTCCCAGTCCTAAATGGAGTTGAGTCACATGCAGTTTTTTGTCCTACGAGCAAGAGTTGTTTTCTGGTAAGAAGAGTCACTATTGTGCTCCAATGCCATACACAGTGCAAATAGCACTCGCGTCTGTTCCCTGCAAGTATAGTGTATCGGACTGAAGAGGAGCTACAGTTCTTGTCAGTTTCCTAAGCAGAGTTGAACTAGGTATGCCCCGTGTGTAGGAAGCACAGTTCTTTTGTTCTGAGCAAGCTCACTGTTCTGGCCGTATAGGAAACACAATAGAATAGAAGAGTGCTCTTTTCCCTAAAGCAGTGTGTGTTTCTTGTAAGGCGAGCTAGCGTTTGTTTCCCAGTCCTAAATGGAGTTGAATCACATGCAGTTTCTAATCCTACGAGCAAGGGTTGTTTTATGCTAAGAAGAGTCACTATTGCGCTGCCATTGCCATACACAGGACAAATAGCCCTGGCGTCTGTTCCCAGCAAGTACAGTGTATTGAACTGAAGAGGATCTACTGTTCTTGTCAGGTTACTAAGCAGAATTGAACTAGATATGGCCGTGTGTGTAGGAAGCACAGTTCTTTTGTTCTGAGAAAGCTCACTGTTCGGACCCCATAGGAAACACAGTAGAGTAGAAGAGTGCTCTTTTCTCAAAAGCAGAGTGTGTTTCTTGTAAGTCGAGCTAGTGTTTGTTTCCCAGTCCTAAATGGAGTTGAGTCACATGCAGTTTTTTGTCCCACGAGCAAGAGTTGTTTTCTGGTAAGACGAGTCACTATCGTGCTCCAATGCCATACACAGTGCAAATAGCACTCTCTTCTGTTCCCCGCAAGTACAGTGTATCGGACTGAAGAGGAGCTACTGTTCTTGTTTGTTTCCTAAGCAGAGTTGAACTAGATATGGCCCGTGTGCGTAGAAAGCACAGTTCTTTTGTTCTGAGCAAGCTCACTGTTCGGACCCCATAGGAAACACAGTAGAGTAGAAGAGTGCTCTTTTCTCAAAAGCAGAGTGTGTTTCATGTAAGACGAGCTAGCATTTGTTTCCCAGTCCTAAATGGAGTTGAATCACATGCAGTTTCTGGTCCTACAAGCAAGAGTTGTTTTCTGGTACTGAATGTCACTATTGCGCTCCCATTGCCATACACAGTGCAAACAGCACTGGCGTCTGTTCCCAGCAAGTACAGTGTATCGGACTGAAGAGGAGCTACTGTTCTTGTCAGTTTCCTAAGCAGAGTTGAACTAGTTATGGCCCGTGTGTGGGAAGCACAGTTCTTTTGTTCTGAGCAAGCTCACTGTTCTGGCCCTATAGGAAACACAATAGAGTAGAAGAGTGCTCTTTTCCTAAAGCAGAGTGTGTTTCTTGTAAGGCGAGCTAGCGTTTGTTTCCCAGTCCTAAATGGAGTTGAATCACATGCAGTTTCTAGTCCTACGAGCAAGAGTTGTTTTATGGTAAGAAGAGTCACTATTGCGCTCCCATTGCCCTACACAAGGCAAATAGCACTCGCGTCTTTTCCCAGCAAGTACAGTGTATTGGACTGAAGAGGAGCTACTGTTCTTCTCAGTTTCCTAAGCAGAGTTGAACTAGATATGTCCCGTGTGTGTAGGAAGTACAGTTCTTTTTTTCTGAGCAAGCTCACTGTTCTGGCCCTATAGGAAACACAGTAGAGTAGAAGAGTGCTCTTTTCTCAAAAGCAGAGTATTTTTCTTGTAAAGCGAGCTAGAGTTTGTTTCCCAGTCCTAAATGGGGTTGAATCACATGCAGTTTCTGGTCCTACAAGCAAGAGTTGTTTTCTGGTAAGAAGAGTCACTATTGCGCTGCCTTTGCCATACACAGGACAAAGAGCACTGGCGTCTGTTCCCAGCAAGTACAGTGTATTGGACTGAAGAGGATCTACTGTTCTTGTCAGGTTGCTAAGCAGAATTGAACTAGATATGGCCGTGTGTGTAGGAAGCAGAGTTTCTTTCTTCTGAGCAAGCTCACTGTTCGGAACACATAGGAAACACAGTAGAGTAGAAGAGTGCTCTTTTCTCAAAAGCAGAGTGTGTTTCTTGGAAGTCGAGCTAGCGTTTGTTTCCCAGTCCTAAATGGAGTTGAGTCACATGCAGTTTTTTTCCTACGAGCAAGTGTTGTTTTCTGCTAAGACATGTCACTATGTGCTCCAATTGCCATACACAGTGCAAATAGCACTCGCGTCTGTTCCCAGCAAGTACAGTGTATCGGACTGAAGAGGAGCTACTGTTCTTGTCAGTTTCCTAAGCAGAGTTGAACTAGATATGGCCCGTGTGTAGGAAGCACAGTTCTTTTGTTCTGAGCAAGCTCACTGTTCTGGCCCTATAGGAAACACAGTAGAGTAGAAGAGTGATCTTTTCTCTAAAGCAGAGTGTGTTTCTTGTAAGGCGAGCTAGCGTTTGTTTCCCAGTCCTAAATGGAGTGGAATCACATGCAGTTTCTGGTCCTACTAGCAAGAGTTGTTTTCTGGTAAGGAAAGTCACTATTGTGCTCCCATTGCCATACACAGTGCAAATAGCCCTCCCGTCTGTTCCCAGCAATTACAGAGTATTGGACTGAAAAGGAGCTACTGTTCTTCTCAGTTTCCTAAGCAGAGTTGAACTAGATGGGCCCGTGTGTGTAGGAAGTACAGTTCTTTTTTTCTGAGCAAGCTCACTGTTCTGGCCCTATAGGAAACACACTAGAGTAGGAGAGTGCTCTTTTCTCAAAAGCAGAGTGTGTTTCTTGTAAAGCGAGCTAGAGTTTGTTTCCCAGTCCTAAATGGAGTGGAATCACATGAGTTTCTGGTCCTACGAGCAAGAGTTTTTTTCTGGTAAGAAGAGTAACTATTGCACTGCCATTGCCATACACAAGACAAATAGCACTGGCGTCGGTTCCCAGCAAGTACAGTGTATTGGACTGAAGAGGATCTACTGTTCTTGTCAGGTTCCTAAGCAGACTTGAACTAGATATTGCCATGTGTGTAGGAAGCACAGTTTTTTTGTTCTGAGCAAGCTCACTTTTCGGAACACATAGGAAACACAGTAGAGTAGAAGAGTGCTCTTTTCTCAAAAGCAGAGTGTGTTTCTTGGAAGTTGAGCTAGCGTTTGTTTCCCAGTCCTAAATGGAGTTGAGTCACATGCAGTTTTTTGTCCTAGGAGCAAGAGTTGTTTTCTGGTAAGACAAGTCACTATTATGTTCCAATGCCATACACAGTGCAAAAAGCACTCGAGTCTGTTCCCCACAAGTACAGTGTATTGGAGTGAAGAGGAGCTACTGTTCTTGTTTGTTTCCTAAGCAGAGTTGAACTAGATATGGCCCGTGTGTGGAGAATGCACAGTTCTTTGTTCTGAGCAAGCTCACTGTTTGGACCCCTTAGGAAACACAGTAGAGTAGAAGAGTGCTCTTTTCTCTAAAGCAGAGTGTGTTTCTTGTAAGGCGAGCTATCGTTTGTTTACCAGTCCTAAAAGGAGTTGAATCACATGCAGTTTCTGGTCCTAAGAGCAAGAGTTGTTTTCTGGTAAGGAAAGTCACTATTGCGCTCCCATTGCCCTACACAAGGCAAATAGCACTCGCGTATTTTCCCAGCAAGTACAGTGTATTGGACTGAATAGGATCTACTGTTCTTGTCAGTTTCCTAAGCAGGGTTGAACTAGACATGGTCCGTGTGTGTAGGAAGCACAGTTCTTTTGTTCTGAGCAAGCTCACTGTTTGGACCCCATAGGAAACACAGTAGAGTAGAAGAGTGCTCTTTTCTCTAAAGCAGAGTGTGTTTCTTGTAAGGCGAGCTAGGGTTTGTTTCCCAGTTCTAAATGGAGTTGAGTCACATGCTTTTTTTTGTCCTACGAGCAAGAGTTGTTTTCTGGTAAGACGAGTCACTATTGTGCTCCAATTGCTATACACAGTGTAAATAGCCCTCCCGTCTGTTCCCTGCAAGTAAAGTGTATTGGACTGAAGAGGAGCTACTGTTCTTGTCAGTTTCCTAAGCAGAGTTGAACTAGATA